>NC_046155.1:144485137-144646767 GCF_011064425.1 Rattus rattus
ATCCTTAGGTTTGATCTTCTCATTGAGTCCTGGATTTCCTGTATGTTTTGGACCAGTAGCTTTTTCCGCTTTACATTATCTCTGACAGTTGAGTCAATGATTTCTATGGAATCTTCTGCTCCTGAGATTCTCTCTTCATCTCTTGTATTCTGTTGGTGAAGCTTGTATCTACAGCTCCTTGTCTCTTCTTTTGGTTTTCTATATCCAGGTTATTTCCATGTGTCTTTCCTTGATTGCTTCTATTTCCATTTTAATTCTTCAACTGTTTGATTGTGTTTTCCTGGGAATTCTTTCATAGGATTTTTTGCTTATTCCTCTCTGTAGGCTTCTTTACTTACCTTCTCTAATGGAGTTTCTTCACGCCTTCTTTAAAGTCCTCCAGCATCATGGATGAATCTGATTTTGAAACTAGATCTTGCTTTTTCTGGTGTGTTTGGATATTCCATGTTTGTTTTGGTGGAGAATTGGTCTGATGATGCCATGTAGTCTTGCTCTGTTGCTTGTGTTCCTGTGTGCTTGCCTCTCGCCATCAGATTATCTCTAGTGTTACTTTGTTCTGCTAATTCTGACAGTGGCTAGACTGTCCTATAAGCCTGTGTCAGAGGAGTGCTGTAGACCTGTTTTACTGTTTTCTTTCAGCCATTATGGGGGACAGGTGTTCTGCTTTTTGTGTGTGGTTTTGTCCCTCTACAGGTCTTCAGCTGTTCTGTGGGCCTGTGTCTTGAGTTCACCAGGCAGGTCCTTGCAGCAGGTGTTGGTCTTACCTGTGGTCCCGAGGCTCAAGTTCGCTCACAGTGCTCACGGGCTCTCTGAGTGTGGCAGCAAGGGAAGATCTCGCCGCTCTTTCCGAGCCTCCAGGCAACTGGGGTTCCAGATGGCCTCCGGTGTTTTCCTCTGGAATCAGCAATGTGTGTGAGAGCAGTCTCTTCTGGTTTCGCAGAGGCGTGTCTGCCTCTGAAGGTTTAGCCTCCTTCCCATGGGATTTGGGGTGCAGAGAACTGTTTATCGGTCTGTTTCCTTCAGGTTCCGGCGGTGTCTCAGGCAGGGCTCCTGCCTCACCTGGGCCCTCTCCCACGGGAGCCCAGAGGCCTTATACAGTTTCCTCTTGGGCCAGGGATGTGGGCAGGGGTGGGCAGTGTTGGTGGTCTCTTCCGCTCTGCAGCCTCCGGAGTGCCCACCTGACCAGGCGGTAAGGCATCTCTCCCACGGTTCTGGGAATTCTTTATAGCTACAGAATTTGGACATTGAGTTTACCTGGTGCCTTTTTTAAACTTCGAGTATCAACAAGTAAACACTATATTTACATATACAAGCATTTTATGTAAAAACAAACCCCAAATTTACGAACTTACATCATTGGTACTGTTTCACTATGTTGTAATGTATTCACTATTTTACGCACAATGTAGACATTCACTTTATGATGTCCAATATTTTAACTTAGGACTTTATGTACACCATTATATTTAATATTTGTCCAACAGGCTTGTTTTCAGTTTTACATTCCTATCTTCTTTTTTTCAGTAAGTGAAGCTTTTTAAAGAGGCTAAGATAAATTATCCAAAGTCACACTGCTGGTGGATAGAGCCGATTCAAAACCCAGATACATCTAACTCCCCAAATCGGAGATAATTTTTTCTATAATTATTTTGTTATGTTACAAAATAAGTTTCTGCATTGGTTAACTGTGTGTGATGAATGTGTGTGCAAGGTAATTGGTGTGAGTAATAGGCTACGTTTGGTAAACAATTCCATCGGTTCTTTCTCTTTTCGAAAGCAGAAAAAATTAAATTCATGCAAATCTCAAAACTAAATCATTAGTTTACTACTAATTTTAAAAGGTAACAGCTCATTTTTTATGTGAAAAATGAAGCAGAAGATGGCAGGTCACTGGAGTCACAGACACACATCCAAAGGGAGAACTGACCACTAGTTTCTAGTGATTTTTAATGAAGTGTGGATCTCCCAGGCCAGCTCCTCACACAGTGTTCTAATAACCAGAGGTTTTTCTTTCCTATTTCTCATTACTCTAGGAAGCTTTTTCCATGTGTACATTTCAAATGAATTCGCAGCAGAGAAAAATTATTAAACACAATGGATTTTGCATTCTCATTTTTCTTATGTGTGTTTCAAGGGATTGATCTAACATCTAGAATATTTATGAAAATTTTATTTCATTTTTTTTGATAATAGTGATTACTTGGAAGAGAAACATTATAGTATAATGTATGGTTGCTAGCACCCACTGGGCTGTGGCAGCTGTCTAGTTAATGGTGCTTTGCAGTAGAAACTCTACACGCATGTGCAAAGCCATTTGGCAGTAGAGGCAATAAGGCATTGTCAGTGTGCAGGGAGAATAAAGTTAGTTCCAAATCAAATTAGTAATTCAATCGGGATTGGCATACATTTCTTGCATTTTTTCAGTGAAGTTCATAAGAATGGGGAAAACTCTTTAAAATTATTCTTTTGTAATGATGAGATGTTTTTTAAACCCCTAAAAGTCATCAGTAAGGCAAATGTTTCAATTACCTGTTTCATGACATAAAGGAAAAAATATATATAATAGCATCTCAGTGTATGATGATAAAGTGGTAAACAGGGGCTAATATACTAGAGTGCTTTGTTGCTGGAGAGATGGCTCAGTGGCTAAGAGCACTGGCTGTTCTTCCAAGTCAAGGAGTACAATTCCAACAACCATATGGTGGCTCACAACCATTTATAGAGGGATCTGATGCCATCTTCAGGCAAACAGATTCATATGCAGCAGAGCACTCATACATTAAATAAAACATTTTAAAAGGTGTTATAAGATTTCTGTGTCACAGGTAATGTTCGTGGCTCAGAAAAACATGGGGAGTGCCTAGTGTTTGAAAAGATGTGCCTGCATGACTTCACCTCATCCTCATACTGCTTTGTGAATTAATCTACAATCAGGGAGAAACTGAAATGAAGAGTGAGAGGAAGGAAAGAAAGGAGGAAGAGAAGGAGAAAATTAAAGGCAATAAGAAGAAAAGAGGAAAAAATAATTCGATTGTAGGAAAGAAGGGAGAAAGAAAAGAAGAGAGAGATGGGAGAAGGAATAAGGAGTAAGGAGGAAAGGAGATGAGGAAGGGAGGAGGAAGAGGGAGTAAGAAAAGGAGGGAAGAATGAAGGAGGAATCACTAATGAATCTTGCAGTGAGCCGTATTGGATTTGGGCCTAGCCGCTTTGTGACTGCATAGCTCAAGGTGGCTACTTGACTCTGGGCTGCATGGCCACAGAGGTTTAACCTTGAAATGACTGCCATACAGACTTGAGATTGTTGAACTAAAGCCTCTCCCAGGAAGACCCTGGGAGCAATGACAGGATGTTTCAGCCTGAGCAAAACACCGGATGTCCCTGAGCAGATTCCTGAGAAGGGTTCGACCTTTTCAAAGAACATGTCCCCGGAAGACTGTTGCCTCTTTGTTATAGGGATATCTTGCAGTATAGTGATTCACCTTATATCCTTGGGCACTTCCCAAACTCCCCCACCCTAAGCTTCAGTTCCTGCTTCTATTCCTGCCTCAGAGCTTTAAATGCTGTACATTTCTCTCAATAAACGAGACCTTGACAACAGAACTTTGCTTGATCTCCTTCTTCTCTTCACCCCCATTTTGGCCCACAGGTAGAGAAAGCCTCTTCGGGACCCTGAATAACTGGGTCCCTGCAGTGAGGACAGAATCTTGACTTAGACTAGGCATGAGATTACCAAGGGATGACAGTGATGGTATCTGAAATGTGTCTACACATTATAAAATATCTACTTTTTTTAAAGTCGCCACAATTTTCTACAAAGCTAGACAAGTGTAGTTTCATGTGCTAAGTTTTTTTAAATCGTTACTCAGCCAGACTTGCTTAGAACACTCAGTATGGGTTTTATATTGTTAAAAAATAAGAGACTGAAATAACAAATCAGCCAAGACAGGGCTAAGATGCTGTTTTAGAATGTCAGCTCCTAAGTTTACAAATTGGAAGGAAGCTTCTATAAACAGATGACATAATTTCTAACTACGTACTTGATGTGTGTCAGGAAAGGGTTTAGCAAATAACAAGAAAGATGATGGAACAGTTATTTGCCTGTAGACAATAAACAGAAAATGTTGCCCTGCAAGAATAAAAGGTGCTATATTCTCCAATTTTTTTGTGTTTTTATTTTGACAAAGCTTGAACTTTCTTGCATTTCTTCTGATTTAACTAGCTCACTTCTACACAATGTGTCTACAAATATTACATGGAACAAATGATGTCTCTGCTTTGTGACAATACACAGAAACAGATTAAA
Source organism: Rattus rattus (assembly GCF_011064425.1). Classification (NCBI taxonomy): domain Eukaryota; kingdom Metazoa; phylum Chordata; class Mammalia; order Rodentia; family Muridae; genus Rattus; species Rattus rattus. The sequence goes on from NC_046155.1 coordinate 144,489,441, forward strand.
ATGGTTAGAGAGAGAAAATGAAGGTAACTACATTCAGGCAGATTAGCAACCATGTATCATGAAGTTGGGGATAGAATTCCAGCAAGAGAAAAACAATAGAGTGTGGCCAAATTATTTGCCTGGGACCATCTTCTGAGTCTCGGGAGACTCAATGGTATTCAAACAGGAGAATATTCTTGGCCAAATTGTGAATCTTTTTTCTTCTTCATAGAGGAGAGAGGCAAAGAGAGAACAAATATGTGAAAGTTCTGTTTAGGAAACCAGAGGTGCCAAGTTCATTTTACAGTGTTGGGAACTAAAGTTTTAATTCTTTATTGTAAAGGTTAAAAGCTAAATGCCAGACACAGGATCTCTCTGATTCTCCTAAAAGTCCCAAAACTTGCATGTGGTGCATACATTTGGCATTTACCTCACTGTGTCTTTTATAAATGACTCCTTAAGCTCCCTTGAGTTCTTAATTCATATGTCCATCTTGAAAATATGAACATCTTACATATGACTATTACAATAATCATTAATCATGTGTAAGTATATATATGAAAGTATATATATATATATATATATGTAAGTATTATATGAAATACTCTGGTGTTTACATATCTGATAAACTGTGATAAACACCAGTGTACCACATAGCTTTTATGCCTATACTATAACCTCAGAATAAAACCTTTGTATCACATTAAGAAGTCTCCACAAATATGTGGTGATAACTAAAGTGAGTATTCAAATGGCCAATTTTAAGTTTACCAGGATTCCTAAGATTTATGGATAATACTTGGGATTCTATTTTGGTATGGGGCATGCATTCATTTGATTACAACACTGAAACTGTTTTTCCATATGCATTTTAATCGTGCTAACATTTTCCAAGTTTGTTCTCACGAAAGTAGTAACTCAAGAACAACTTAATAAAAATATATCTGATCATTGCAAAGGTGATCTGTTCCCATGTGTGTACCGTTTCTGCTTTGTGTCTGGCCCCTTGGCTTTTTTCTTTAATTTTAAAATCAAAGCATCGAATGTGGAAGGTACCTTTAGCCATTTCCCTTCTCTTGGGAGTGTGCAATTCCTGTAAGGCTTAGAGATAAAAGCAAAGGATACGATTTGACATTTATCCTGCATGAGTGTTGATCAATCAGCTTGAGTGACATTGCATGTCACAATGACTGATGCCTGATAGATAACCAGGAAGCTTGGAGAACAAAACTCTTTAAATCAGGCCTGTGAGTTTCAGTGATGCCAGCTGCTCATTTCCTTATTGACTAGATTTGAAATGGCTAGAAGACAAAATAAAATTAAAGCAAAACATATTGATAAATGAGTATTGAAGAGGCAAAGTCAAGGATATAAGCAGGTAGCATTTCCCTTGAAACCCAGTTATTTAAAAGACAGACTATAATTCTTCTGAACTATGTAATATAAATAACCTGAAAGTTGGCTTTAAATTGATTACACTGTTTACAGGAAATGATAAATCAAGAGCCAAGCCAAAGGAGGATGCAACATATAAAAAGAAAGAGAGCACGGAATTACAGTGTGAAAGTAATAAGGGAAGCCAGAGTCCTTAGCTTTTCATGCATATTCCCCAATTAGTGATGACTAAACTCATTAACACGAGTTTGTGAAATATTTGAAATTCTCTTATGAGCTACTTAGTCTGCAGTGTAAACTGCATTTAGCCATAATCTTACAAGCACTCTCTTTCTTCTAGTGAAAAATAGAGAAAGAGGGTACGTACTAGGGAATTCTTTTGAATGCCTGAGTAGTAATATTTCATATGCTTTAAAAAGCTGAGTCTGGGGAGTGCCGAGGCAGGCTTTTGGTATACAACATCTTAAATATTTGAAAAAGAAAAGTGAGTTCTAATTTAAAATGACTTTGGTAAATGAAAGTGTGTTCCCTAAATGTCAACCCAGCCACAAAATCCTCCACATGCAATGTTCTACATGCAAAACGTGCTAGAGCAACAATGGAGCACTACTTGTGGGAGTGGCCAATCAATGTTTGGTTTAATTTGAAGCCTACTCAGGGACCCGATGCAGTACACTGCCTGGGTGGCCAGGAATGAGAGACTGGATAGCCCAGAGACAAAGAGTAGAACCAAAACACAACTGTTAATAATAAAATAAATAAATAGCCAATGAAATTATTTCTAATGATTTTCTAATATACTCATATATTGGTACCTTAATCAGTCAGTCATCAGAGAGGCTTCCTCCAGTAGCAGATGGGAACAGGTGCAGAGGCACACGGCAAAACTCTACACAGAAAGAGACTTAATTGGAGGTCTCCATCTGGCACCTCTCTTCGGAGATTGGGGAAAGCCAGCAGACAAGGAGAAGAACATGATAAGAATGAGAGAAAATGCAAGACACCAGAAGAGCATGGTCCACCAAATTAGCTAAGCAGAGCTCACGTAGGCTAACAGAGGCTGAAGCAGCAAGTCCCAGGGCATGAATGGGTCTGTATGAGGTTCTCTGTGTATACCTTTTGGCTATTGGCTTGGTGTTTTCCTAGGAATCCTAACAGTGGGGTCAGGTGTATCCCTGACTCCTTTGCCTGCTTTGGGGACTCTTTTGCTTGGATTGGGTTGCCTTGCCAGACTCCATATGAGGGCTTTTGCTTTGTTTAATTGTATGTATCTTGTGTGGTTATGTTTGACTGTCCTGCCTCGTGGGCCTGCTCTTTTCTGAAGAGGAAATATAAGGGTAACTAGATCTGGGGAGAGAGAAGGTGGAGCTGCTAGGAGTGGAGGGAGGGAAACTGTTGTCAGGATGTATTATATAAGAGAAGAAACTATTTTCAATAAAAATAAAATATGTTCCCTGTGGGAAAACTTTCCTCCTAGGATGCAATATTTTTCTATCCTTTATTCATATTTTTTAAAGATGGTGTTAGAGCCAAGGCCAATATTTAGAAATAGTTGTTATTCATGGCTGTGTCATACAGCATCTACAAAACGTAATTCCCCATCAGAACAGCATTTGGCTAACTGCCTGTCACCCAAAGCTCATGCACTAGGACATTCTGAGTTGTGGATCTTGAAGTGGTATGCAGTGTGGGCCCAGGAAACCTTGATATCTTGCACAGTATCAGTGCTCATTTTTAAGGCATCTACAGCCATTTTATTCGGGGGAGCTAAGAGATAATTATAGCTCTTACTTTTTAAATCATGAGGTTTCTCATCATTTGTTTTAGGAGGTTAGCAATTTGATCATCATCCTACATTTATGAAGCTTGTCTGTTTTATTCTGTCTCACAATCAGAGGCAAGGATAATTGGTAAACAAACACAAATTACTGTGAAAAGTGGTGTCTCATTTATCCATTTCATTCCATGGAAATTGCCTTTTCTTTTTCCTGTGAACATTGTTTGCTACAGTAACTGAACACCAACTCTCTGTCCTGTTATTTTGTTAATTATTTTATCTTTCATAGTTAAAAAGAAGCATATAATTAAAATGTATCCTACGGTATTTTATACAATTTTAATTTAATACAAAGTCCTTTGTCTGTAAAAAGTATGCATTCTGTGTGCATGCCTGCCATTCATTAAACAGATGTCTAATGTTCACAGTAAAGAAGTGACATTACTTCCTGGATTCCAGGCTGTGTTACTGTCCTTGGTTCTCTGTACATCTCAAATTTAGGCCACCAAATAGTTTATTAGCTACATTGCTTTATGTCCACGTATTTCAAAATACACCACATATTTAATCACATTTCTATTTAAAGTCTTAAGATAACAATGTGAATATCAAATTGTATATTTTATGAATACTTTAATCATTTCTTATTTCACGTAACAACAGCCTTCAATACAGCAATGTTATCTAAGTTTCTTTGATCTGCTTTTTGGTCATGACTTATATCTCTATTTTATAGCATTTATTGAAACTAATTAATTGTGTGTGTGTGTGTGTGTGTGTGTGTGTGTCACTAGGTTGAACCAATTTCTCAAAAGAGGTACATAAGGCTAACAATTTGATACTAGTGAGTTTCTGACAGTTGACTTTTAAACATGTACGCATGTACCCATAGACAAAACAGCTCCAGCCTTAATCTGTATCCCAATGAACTGTGAAGAATGCTAGGACTCATCACTACCCAAGATGCAAAAAATAAACCCAGAATGAGTCACTTAAATCAACCCTGTAAGGCTGAGGGAACATTACAAAAAAGGGAGCTAGAAAGTGTAAAAGACCTAAAAGATAGAGTAGAAGGTAGCAAGACACCATTCCCTAGATTTGTTATTGTAACCATTAACTCATGTCAACTACAGATGCCTGCAGTGGGTCATTACAGGACCAACACTATAAAAAAAATTCCACCAAGGAAGACTGAAATGGGTCACGAGACCCATTGTTTTACTCTGAAATTTTAGCTATAAGTAGATTTTGTGAGAAAGGGAGTCATTGTCTTTAGTTGTGTGCATCTGCTTAGATCACCAGCCTCATGCAAATAGGTCCATACCCATGGTCACAAAGACAGCCCTGTTTTATCTTGGTAATAACAACACAAATAGACATGAGCATGAGAAAATTTGTGCAGAGTGTAGCTAAGGGTGATAGAGGAGTGAGAAGTGAGAATAATGAGTATGCAAACTATACATATCTAAATTGCAAAATAAAATTTGAATCAACTAGTCAATCTTTAAAATTAAAAGTATCAATATTCTCTTCTTAAATTTTATTCCTACATTCTTTTCCCCTGGTTTTCGATGAGTTATCTTACTTTTTAATATTCATATATTTCTTCACATAATTGCAGTTAAACATTATGTAAAACCATTGTATTAATAACATTTCCACGTTTATTGGTCATTTAGTTTTTAAAGTATGTGAAATTTGAGTTAGTTGAATTAGCTTGCCTTTTTTATGTCTTCTACTTCTTTCTCAAATATACAGAAAACACACATGATGGTACATTTATTTTATTACTATGTTTTCGTTTACTAATTTTGAGTCCAGAAAATATTACAGAAGTAATAATTGAGATGAATTTACAAAGTTGAACTGATCTTTAGCAATGAATGAATGACTTCCTAGAAATTGGAAGAATTCTTTTTAAAGTTAATTTCAATAAGAAGAATTCTCAACAAAAGATACACTTTAACTATTACCTTCAGCTCATAATGCAAGTTTGTGCTCAATTACTTATTACAAGGAATTATTACAATGACTTTCAAAGATCTATCATATAAAGTATATTTTTCTTATGGTTCTAAATAAGATTAATGCTGTTTGCACACTTTATATTGGTAAAATGAGCATACCATGAGCTGCACAGGTGAAACTATGCTTTGATAGTCATTTCATTCTTCCCGCCAGTAAAATCCATGCTCCCCCAACACAAATGCTTCCTGACTGGCACAGATATTATCATGGTTGAAAGCATGATGACTTCTATTCTAAATAGTGAGAGCTTGATTTTAAACATAGACTAAAGACATGAAAAGTACACAAGTCAGAGCTCTATATAATACAATCTACATTTCCATGCAATAAGCTTCAAGATAATAAGTTCTGGATGGTAATGAGAAAGAAATAGAAACCAGAACCGATAAGACCTTATTCTGCCATATTTTTATTTTTTTTTTATTTTTTTTCCGAAGCTGGGGACCAAACCCAGGGCTGCCATATTTTTAATAAAGTGGAAATTTCTGGTTTCTTTGGAGACTCAGCTGTGTCATGTGATGTCTTATCTGGAAACTGTTCAATGAGAGGATGTTTTGCTGAAGAAACCATGTGACAAGATATTTTGTTAGAGCAGACATGTGAGAGAATGTTTTGAGGAGAACAGATACATGGTGGGTCTTTTATTGGAAGCTGCCTGGAAAGGGAACATGTGATGTTTTGCTGAATGGACACCTGACAGGATATGTGATGTTTGGAAAGGGTATAAATATAACCAAATAAATAGTGGACAAGGCTCTTGCGTTGGTTTGCCTGACCATTCTTTACTGGGCTTTGCTGGGCTTTGATGGTGCTGGTCTTCACTGACCATGCTGTGGCATTGATTCGCCTTGCCTTCTTCGCTGATCATCATTTACTATGACTTCGTAGAGAGAAATACACCAAAGACTTTGTCATAACTTCGTAGAGAGAAATGACCCAAAAACCATCTTGTGATACTCCAGTGGCTTCTTGCTGCTTCTGTGGACTCCAGCAAATGGGCAGAGCCTCACAGTTTCTTCTCTATTGAGCTGTCTTTGCTAATTTGTGAATAGTGTTTGTAAGTGGATCGAGCTATTGCTGCTGATTCTTGTGAACTGAACTGCTGATATCCTGACAACGAAGGTTATCATAACTCCGAAGAACTATTTCTAAACAGGTCCACATCCCCTTTGCCCTATTAACCTTTCCTTTCCACTATCTCTGGTTGGTGCTGGGCTAGAAGGGAGCTTAAAACATTTAATAACCCTTTTTAAATTAGGTTTTGAAAAAATCTAAGCCTACATCTCTATCTGTAGACAGCTGACATATTTTAATGCATGTTCTGTTTGAAACTTGCTACAGTGTTTTTACACATGATGAATTATGTTTTCATTTAGCCAATTACTGTTTTGTATGAAATTAGCTGAACTATTAATTGTTTTCTTAACTATTAATTGTGTGTCTATAAACTCTAAATTCAATCCTCTACATTATCTCTCACAGAGACTTCTCTTTGTTATACTTAATTCATTAATTGTTAAATATACATACAGTTACATTGCGTATATCTATATGTCTCTAGATATATATTATTACACATACATATATTATTTCCACTCTAAAATAGTACATAAAATCATTTTATAAATACAGAATTGGAAAGAATTAAAGACAAACGTCTGAAGGAATTAATACTTTCAATTGGAAATAAATGACTACGGGGTTGGGTATTTAGCTCAGCGGTAGAGCGCTTGCCTAGCGAGCGCAAGGCCCTAGGTTCGGTCCCCAGCTCCAGAAAAAAAAAAAAGAAAAGGAAATAAATGACTACAATTAACATGAATGTAGAGAGTGTCTTAGAGAATGTTGATTAATTATATTTAGAAAAACTTTGTTTTGTTGGAAACTAAGAAACAGTTTTGATGAATGCACCAAATAGGAAGAGGATTAAATTACCCCCTGGGATGCTAGTATACCATAGATGATTTTAGAACACGTTGGGGAAAAAAACATACATATTTCAGAATTATTCTTTACTATAAATTTCTGGAAATAACTAATTTTTGGTCTCTTTGGAAATTTGGTGACTTAAACTGTAGAAAGAGCCAGGAACACGTTTAAAAGCAGCAAGGGACATGTCAAGAAATCTGTTCCCTCAGCACTTCCTGTGTTATTACACATCCCAGCTTAAGAGAAAGATCTTGAAAATGTCCATGTTCCTCAGGCTTTTTGATGGAAAGAGCATAAAGGTAAATACCAAAACCAGGTTTAATATAACATTTAATATAAAGTTATAATACTTGAGGGCATTTCCAATCAATTTCCAAGCTGCTGAAGTCTTATACAGGGTCATCTATTGAATAGTTTAGGTCTAAATATTCCATAATACTGCTCTGTATAAGAATAGTGTTGTCAGATTTATTTTATGTCCTTTAAGCTACAAAGTGTTCAAGCTGTCAAAACTGAATTTCCTGAGTTATGACTCCATACAAACAGGAATTCAAAGAGCATAAAAAGTCATATAGCAAAGCTTGGGCTTCATGCTTAATATATTACTTCTGTAGTAGAACACAGCCTCCACACAGCAATCATCCTTTGAAACCCAAGCTATCCATATCACTTACCACCTGTGCTAACTGCTTTTCATCCTTCTCCATATAAAGAAATAGGTTATCAGAAAGAAAGACTTGCCTTTTATGAGTTTGTAAAATACGGTTCCAATAAAACTCAAATGAAATGCTTTAAACCACCCCCTCACTGTCTGTCTTTATTTTCTTTCAGGGTGAATGTTTTGAAAATCAAGTAAAAGTGTGTCCTGATGCACCTTAATGAGATGATGCCACCTTATATTTATAGTATGTTCTACAGTTTCTAACTACATAAAGAAGGAGGAGGACGGGTGGTGGGTAGTGGTGCACTCCTTTAATCCCAGCACTTAGGAGGCAGAGGCAGGTTATTTCTGTGAGTTTGAGGCCAGCCTGATCTACAGAGAGAGTTTCGTGGCAGCTAGGGCTAATGGGAAAACCCTATTTCAAGAACAAACCAAATTTTATATATATATATATATATATATATATATATATATATATATATATTAAAAAGGTAAAGGTAGGAGGGTATTGAATATTGAAGAAAGGGAAGGGAGCGATTGGAAAGAAAGTAGGGGAAATAAGTTAGAGAATGGAAGGGGTGAGGAAGAGAAGAGGGAGAGGAAAAATAGTTTTATCGCATATTTACACAGAAGAAAACTGAGACTTGGAGTTTCTACACATTTTCTAATATCTCACAGGAAACAACCAGTTAGCATGCAGGACCAGTGGTCACAATGAGAAATATTTTCAGTGTGGTAAATTATCATACACAGACTAATACAAACAAATAAGGTAAGCCAGTAAGCTTTATAAAAATATTTTTATAAAACACTACAAGGGATAATAACCTGTTATGGCTTGAATCCAAAATGTTTCCCTAGGCTCTTCCCCTGAATTCTTATTTTCAGCTGATGATAATATTTTGGGCAATTCTGGTCATTTGTGAAGTGTGGCCCAACTGATGGAAATGGTTTTAAATGTTATACCTTGCTCTTGGTTTCTCTAGTAGCATTATCTGCTTTTTAGTGCTCTGTGATTCGAAAAGTCTCTCATGCTATGATGGTTGGTTTGGTTGTCAACTTGACTGCATCTGAAATTAACAAAATTTCCAAGCAACTGAATTTCTTAAATAATTTGAAGTGAGAAAAACCTACTGTTAATCCAAATCTTTTGAGGCAGGAAGATATAATATTAATCTAGATCAGTGATGTGAGAAGATAAACCTTAAATATGAGCCATGCCTCCTGGTGCCCAACAATATAATGAATATAGAAAAAGAAATCTTTCTCGCTTTGCTTCCTCATTCTTTGTAGCGAGTCCATCACTGGCATTAGAGTTTCCTTCATCAGGATTCTGGCAAATACCAAAGACCAGCTGAGACATTCAGCCTCATGTGTTGCAGGATATTTGATCAGACTAGGAACCCAGAGATTGTGCAGTTTACTGGGAAAATCCATTTCTAGTTGTGGTGTGATTCAGCCTTAGCACGCATCTTTACTCCCAAATGATGAAAGTAAAGTTAGTTTGGAAAAAGAAGCACCTGTATTTGAAAGTAATGTCTAATTGAGAGGCAGATAAAGTGATGAGTCAAAGAAAGATTTAACAGAAGAGGATATGCCCAACTCTCACAGGAATAGAGGGGAAAGAGAGGTTATTGACTTCAAGCTGTAATACAGAGCAATGTTGCTAAAAAACGGCTTGGTATTGGTACAGAAACAGGCAAGTAGCTCAATGGAATAGAATCGAAGACCCATAAATGAACCCACATACCTATTGTCACTTGATCTTTGACAAAGGAGCTAAAACCATCCAATGGAAAAAAAGGCAGCACTTTCAACAAATGGTGCTATTCAACTGGCAGTCAGCATGTAGAAGAATGCAAATTGATTATCTCCTTGTACAAAGCTCATGTCTAAGTGGATCAAGGGCCTCCATATAAAACCAGATACACTCAAACTAATAGAAGAGAAAGTGGGGAAGAACCTCAAACACATGGGCACTGGGGAAAATTTCCTGATCAGAACACCAATAGCTTATGATCTAAGAAGAACAATCAAATTGAAAAGCTTCTGTAAGGCAAAGGACACTGTCTATAGGACAAAACGACAGCCAACAGATTGTGAAAAGATCTTTACCAATCCTACATTCGATAGAGGGCTAATATTCAAAATATTCAAAGAACTCAAGAAGTTAGGCTTCAGAGAACCAAATAATCCTATTAAAAATGGGGTACCGAGCTAAACAAAGAATTCTCAACTGAGGAATATCAAATGACTGAGAAGCACTTAAAGAAAAGTTCCATATCCTTAGCCATCAGGGAAATGCAAATCAAAAATAAATAAATAAATAAATAAATAAATAAATAAACTTAGATTCTACTTCACACCGGTCAGAAATGATTAAGATCAAAAACTCAGGGGACAGTAGATGCTGGCAAAGATGTGGAGAAAGAGGAACATTCCTCCATTGTTGGTGGGATTGCAAGTTGGTACAACCACTCTGGAAATTAGTCTGGCGCTTCCTCAGAAAACTAGACATAGTACTACCTGAGGACCCAACTATACCACTCCTGGGCATATACACAAAAGCTGCTCTGACATACAACAACGACACATGCTGACTATATTCACAGCAGTCCCAGATGTCCTTCAACAGAGGAATGGATACAGAAAATGTGGTACATTTACACAATGGAGTACTACTCAGTTACTAAAAACAACAACTTAATGAAATTCATAGGCAAATGGATGGAACTAGAAATATCTTGAGTGAGGTAACCCAGTCACAAAAGAACATACATGGTATGCACTCACTGATAAGTGAAGTAGTGAATATTAGCCTAAAAGCTCAGAATAACCAAGATACAAATCACAGACCATATGAAGCTCAAGAAGAATGAAGACCAAAGTGTGGATGCATCAGTCCTTCTTAGAAGGGAAAACAAAATACTTATGGGAGGTAGAGAGTGCAAGGGACTTGGGAGCAAGAGAGGATGGAGAGGGAAAAAAGGGGGTCAGGAACAGATATGGGGAGAGAAAGAGATAATATTTAGGGGGTCAGGACTTTGAACAGAGGTGTGTAGCAATGGGGCATGGGGAACTGGGAATAGCCACCAGCTAGTCCAAGTTGCCAAGAAAGCAAGAGGCTCCCAGCACCAAAGGGGATGAGATTACCAATAAATGGATGGGAGAACCTGTAGAGACCATATCCAGAGGTTAGGCAAGGCGCCTGGTTGGGGGATGGGTACACCCACTCATCTCCAAATTTTTAACCCAGAATGGCTCGTGTCTAAAGGAAATACGGAGACAAAGTGTGGAACAGAGACAGAAGGAAAGGCCATCCAGAGGATCCACCTGGGGATCCAGCCCATATACCAACACCAAACCCAGACACTGTTTTGGATTCCAAGAATTGCTTGCTGACAGAAGCCTAATATAGCTATCTCCTGATATGCTGTGCCAGAGACTTACAACTACAGAGGGCGATGTTTGCAGTTTACCATTGGTACTGAGCATGTGGACCCCAATGGAGGAGTTAGAGAAAGGACTGAAGGAGCTGAGGGAGTTTGCAAGCCCATAGGAAGAACAATATCAACCAACCAAACCCCCCAGGGCTCCCAGGGACTAAACACCAACCTAAGGGTACAAATGGAGAGACCCATGGCTCCAGCAGCATATGTAGCAGAGGATGCTCTTGTCGGACATCAATAGGAGAAGAGACCCTTGGTCCTATGAAGGCTTGATGCCCCAGTATAAAGGAATGTCAAGGGAGATGGGAGTGGGTGGGTGGTGGAGCACCCTCTTAGAAGCAGGAGGAGGGAGGATGGGATTGGGAGTTTCTGGAGGGGAAAAGAGGATAACATTTGAAATATAAAAAATAAATTATCCAATTAAAAAAGACAGTGTAGCACTGATTGAAGAGTTATGTTATGGAGATTGGCTTGAAGGTTTTGAAAGATGGGTCATTTCCAATGTGCTACCTGCCTCATGCTTTTTATTTGAGATGTGAGCTCCTGGCTCTTCGGCCACCTCACCTTCATTCTGCCAGCAGAGAGAGAATGAGTTAGACACAGGTGAAGACAGAACAAGCCAAAGAGGAAGAAGGAGTCAGAAGATTAGCCCATATTACCAAAGTTAGTATGAAGCCAAGCAGAGCAATTCACAGAATCCAAGAGAAGCCAGTTTTGAATCCAGTCAGTGTGGAAGGAGTTTTGAGACAGAACAGCTTATTCAACAGTAAGTCTCCGAATCTGAAAACAGTTTAAATAAGATTCTACAGAGGCTGAAAGCTTCCACAACTAGGCCTAGGTTAGTCAACAGAGGCAGTAAGCCTCAGTGGTGACAATTTTATCAGACAAATAAAAGACACTTTTACACTCATGAACTGAACAACTACTGCATTCTTAGACTTTCCATTGATAGACAGTCATTGTTGGACTAGCTAAACAACACTCTGTAAGCCATTCTAATAAATGTCTTTCCTGTAACTATGTAAAGATTCATTCTTTCATTTCTGTCCTATTAGAGAACCCTGACTAATAACACATGCTCAAGCCATGAAATGAACCATGCAGAAACCACAGAAACTGGTTGACAAAGTTTACTTTTGCCCTCTTGCAATGTCTCTGCCAGGTACAATTCCATAAAAAACATAAGTAAATAAAATATATAAAGGATCAAAATTCCACATGAGTTTTTCCTAGCTAGGTAATTTTGATTATTATACATCTCAAAATAAAGTGAATTGCACCACAATTATAAAGCTAGAATGAGCTTATGACTCTGGGGAGAATATGCAATCTATCCCATGAATCATAGGGAAATGTGTAATTTTGGAACAGATAGGATAAAGCTGACACACATAACAATATTCTTCCCTCTCAAACTCCCTAGTTAGTCTGTACAGAACCTTCTGATCACACAGAAGCCATAAGTCTCACTTAATGATCTCTTTCACAAATACATAGCAATACACCCATGCCCATGATATCATCTGAAGTATAATAGACAGTCTATATATTTGTTGAGTAGAGGAATCAGTTTTAACATTATTGAAGTATTTTCAAACGTTTTAAGATAAAGCTATATATTTTTATTCTTAGAATTCAGATGCTGATGATAAATTTGGGAAGGACCAATATTATAGTTTTGGTTAGTATTTTTTTTTTTTATTAACTTGAGTATTTCTTATATACATTTCAGTGTTATTCCTTTCCGGTTTCGGGCAAACATCCCCCTCCCCCTCCCCTTCTTTATGGGTGTTCCCCTCCCCATCCTCCCCCCAATTACCGCCCTCCCCCCAACAATCACGTTCACTGGGGGTTCAGTCTTAGCAGGACCCAGGGCTTCCCCTTCCACTAGTGCTCTTACTAGGATATTCATTGCTACCTATGAGGTCAGAGTCCAGGGTCAGTCCATGTATAGCCTTAGGTAGTGGCTTAGTCCCTGGAAGCTCTGGTTGCTTGGCATTGTTGTACATATGGTGTCTCGAGCCCCTTCAAGCTCTGCCAGTTCTTTCTCTGATTCCATCAACAGGGGTCCTATTCTCAGTTCAGTGGTTTGCTGCTGGCTTTCGCCTCTGTATTTGCTGTATTCTGGCTGTGTCTCTCAGGAGCGATCTACACCCGGCTCCTGTTGGCCTGCACTTCTTTGCTTCATCCATCTTGTCTAATTGGATGGCTGTATATGTATGGGCCACATGTGGGGCAGGCTCTGAATGGGTGTTCCTTCTGTGTCTGTTTTAATTTTTGCCTCTCTTTTCCCTGCCAAGGGTATTCTTGTTCCCCTTTTAAAGGAGTGAAGCATTCACATTTTGATCATCCGTCTTGAGTTAGTATTTTTTTAGGTTTGAAAAGATATGTGGAATATGTGGTCAGAGTCATAGCAACCCATGTCCATGAGGACTCTGCCTCCCTCTATGAGTAACTTTCAGTGCCGTCTAGTCCTCTTTAAAAGGTGATTCAGGAGGAAGGAGGCTTTGGGACTAGAAAAAAAAATCCCTCCTGCTTTAGTTTGACAAACCATTCTCCATCCTTGATATTTTAATTCAACCTAACCTTGTTCATCATCCTATGGATTTCAGAAAGACAAAAGATAGTTTCCCACATGTAAGAATTGTGTCAAAAATATAGAGTACTACTTCTCAACCTTCCTAAATCTGTGACCCTTTAATGCAGTTCCTCATGTTTTGGTGACCTCCAACCATACAATGATGTTTCTACTTCCTAACTGTAATTTTGTTATGGTTGTAATATAAATATCGATATGCAGGTTATTCTGACATTGAACCCCCAAAGAGGTCACAACCTATTGACTGACAACCACTGATATAAAGAATCTCGCACTGGAGCCAGGCAGTGGCCACAGACTAAAATGGAAGCAAGTGAGTTGTAATGTGAATAATTACAGCTCAATTATCCAAGAAAGTTTGTAGAATGATGACAGTTAAAAGTCCTTAGAAATGTAGGAACTCAGAAATATGCTTATTTTTAGAAAGCACTAAACTGAAGGATTTTTTTCCCTCCTTCCTCAGACTGTCTCTCAAAAAACTCTTTCTCACCAAAAAGTTATTTTTTATCTCCTAGGAAGTTGTCATGCGAGTTACATTTAACCAAACATTTTCATTTTTGTAGAAACGTATTTAGATTTTCTATTTTTCTGTACCTTTGGGAAAAAAAAATAACAGGATGCCAATGTAGTTGAAGGATGAGGTGTGAAAAGTACTTACTTATATCATTAAGGCTGAAATTTAATTAGGAATGAGAATTTAATTAGGGAGAGAACCCTCTGGGTATCATTCCACCCTGGCACATCAAGTCACTGCAGAAGTAGGCTGAGAGGAGAAAGAAAGGGGTATAGAGAGAGGAACTGTGGTGGGGGCAGGAAGAAGGAAGAAAAGAAACGTGAATAAATGAATAAATTAGTGGGGAAAAAAGGAATGTCATGTGAGCATCAAGATATAGAGTACGATTTAGTTTTTGGATGCCAGTGCATAAAATGGCACCATAATGTAGCAGATTAAAAATGAAAAAGTCAGTATTTGAGATCAGCAGTTTGAGAGATGAAGAGATGGAGTAGCAGGGTCAGGATTGGGAAGGTAGGTGCTAAGTGAGTTGGGGACATTGCTGGGCTTGAAATTAAACATGAACAAACACTTGACTTCAGCCTGAGCTTGACTCCGGACTCCTTTGTGCCATTACTTTTATCCATTTATTTTTAACTTATATCTATGCACATGTAGCACTTATTTTTCCTCTTCCTGAGACTCATAAAACTGAACAAAATTATAAATGCGTTCATTACCTTAAAACGCAGCCTCACAGATGTAATGACAGAGATATTGCTAGAGAAGACATTCAGGA
The DNA here is from genome assembly GCF_011064425.1 of Rattus rattus. NCBI lineage: Eukaryota > Metazoa > Chordata > Mammalia > Rodentia > Muridae > Rattus > Rattus rattus. Next base: position 144,504,547 of record NC_046155.1, read on the forward strand.
AAACGACAACTTAGGGTTAAGGGAAATGTGCTGCTGTTTAAATAGCATCATGGTGAGTGTTGACATAGAATGAGCAGAGGGAGAGCTTCTGGGGGACACAGGGTGACTCTGGAAGGCATCTGGTCTCAAGAGACTGGCAACTGTAAAAAATGAGATGGAGGGAGGGTGAACACATGTCACTCTTCCCAAAACGCCACAGCCTCTCAGGCCGAACACAAATATGGTCACCAGCAGGACCCAGGGTGCTTTATTTCCCTTCAGAAATCAAAACAAAATAAAAGATCTGAGTTGTCAATTTGCATTAACAATGCGGTCCCATGAAAGATAAAATCAAATATGTATTTAAAAAAAAACTTTTTGTCTAAGAAATTGAGAGAAAAAGAGAAAATTAATCTTTTCTAACCTAAGCATATAGCAAGCCACAAAAAAATGACTTATTTAAATGCAGATCTGTGGAAGAACCATGAGTTAACGGCTCATATTTCAATAAGCATATTATTCTCTATCTTCTGGCACTGAAATTGTTAGTTAGTATGGAAAATATTTCAGATATTTGGTATAAACAGTGTGAATTACATCTTTTTCCTGCAGGGAAGAACGCAGGTCTATTTATAGGAGAGAGGCAATAGCCACCTCCTTCCCAGGTCAGTAGACCTTGTTTTGCAACGCTGTCCTTAAGCGTGATAATATCTAGGGCAATTGTGGTTTTGAATGATGACTCTGCTCCCTTGTCTTTTATGTTCCAAACTCTCATTCTCTCTGTGCAGTTAAAACATCTGTCCCCTTTGTTTTCAACCAACAATGAACTCATTTGGGTTCACCACAAAGCCCTAGGATTCATTTATTTTTCCTTTCAGTGATGGGGCGATGCCAGCTACTCTTTGCACTTGGAGTACTAGAGGACTCTGGCCTTAAATGAATAAATCTTTAGTGGTGTATGAGGTTATTTTGATTCAAAATACTTCAACACATGAAACTTTCCAAACTATGATGTACAAAACAGCCTTTCGAATATGTGGTTCTACCCAATGCATTCTGCATTACACTGTGTCTCACTTTATCCTTCTCCCACAAAATTTAAGAGTTCTTTATTATAATAATAGTGCTGATGATTTCGGTATGTTTAAGATTAAGATGAGGGAAATTAGATAGCTGGGGGTGAAGGGTGTATTTGCATGTCAATGGTTTTTGTAAGGTATTTTGGTGGAATGGAAGGAAGGGAAATTAAGCAATGGACCCAACAACATATTCTCAAGAACAAAAGCTGAGACCCACTGAAGAGATAAATCACAGAGTCTGTGTGCTCATCAATCTTAGAATTGCCAATTATCCTTCTGTTATGTACTAGGCACATATTTCACACTTAAGGAAGTAAGTACATCAATTTAATAAGTATACACTTTAACAAATAGTAGTGTAAATGCAATCATAACTGAGAGAGTGACCACACGCTTTGATTTGGTTAGAAACATGTTGTAGAGAGGCTGACACCATACACGTTGGGAAGCCTAATTAGAGCTGGTTCAACAGAATAAAATGTTGCCAGATACACATCGAATATTCACATGGTTTTTGATAATGTGGATGACTGTCCAAGAATAGTGGCACATGCCTACTTGCAGCCCTAGCTCTAGAAGTATGTGCTCCAGATTAGTTAAAGCATAATAGTGAGCCGTTTTCCTCAAAAAAGGTGTGTAAAACAATGCTGCATCATACAGTTGTTGGAGAGATGTATCCACAGCTAAGAGCACTGCTACTCTTACAGAGGATCTGAGTTCAGTTTCCAGCACCCTTGTTTGCTAGTTTACAAATTGCATTCATCTCTAGCTCCAAAGGATCGAAAATTACCATCAGCTCGACCTCCATTGGCACTGACCTCATATTCACAGACACGCGAGCGCACACACACACATACACACACACACACATTCACATATACACACTTAAAAATAAATCTTTCGGGCTGGAGAGATGGCTCAGTGGTTAAGAGCACCCGACTACTCTTCCACAGGTCCTGAGTTCAATTCCCAGCAACCACATGGTGGCTCACAACCATCTGTAAAGAGATCCGATGCCCTCTTCTGGTGTGTCTGAAGACAGCTACAGTGTACTTATATATAATAAATGAAAAAATCTTTAAAAAAAATAAATCTTTCAAAATTATATCATTGGTAAAAACAAGAGCCACATCGAATAATTTATTCCCAGTGACTAATAGAATTCAAAAAATACTGCTTTTATTTATCTTTGTGAAATGTAGAATATTGCAGAAGACAAGAAATTGATATCAATACAAAGCAGATGTTATGCAACAAGATAAAATTTTTATGACAATGATTATCATTCCATAAATGTCAAAAGTTGTGGATTCAGGGTAGATGTATTTCAAGATAAACTATACTTGTGGTTAAAAAGCAGGTGGTAAACAGTTAATCTTGTGTTTGTGTGTATGTGTTTGAGAGGGGAGTTGGGAGGAGAGAGAGAGAGAGAGAGAGAGAGAGAGGAGAGAGAGAGAGAGAGAGAGAGATTGAGAGAGAGAGCAGAAATCCTCAGGGACAAGCATGGAACCTGGACAATTTTCCAGTTAAAAGAAAAAGTTATTGGGACCTATATAAAAATTACCACTGATTACAAAAAGACCTCAAAGAGAATCATTGCATATAAAAGTAGAAATTGTAATTATGCATAACTTTAATACTGGTCGGTCTCCATCTTTCTCATTTCTCCTTGCAGATACTTGTAATAGCCTAGTAGGATTCCCATGGTGATTGAAGTTGATTATGCAAATCAAGTTGTACATCAGACAAGCATGCTGGGCATCTTAAGTGAGTTCATGTTGGCTGTTATTGTTAATTACTTAACAATGATTATGGTCTCAATTCCTACAACATCCAAATGTCAATTATTTCATTTCTTAAGCAAGAAAAACAGATTAGATTTATTCAGAGATACAAAATCATAAAGGTTATATTGCATATATAAAAATGAAGATGTATTGTAAGAACATAGCTGAGATAATTATGGAAGTAGATGTGTTCTAGGATCTGCAATGCTGCTCCACAAGGGAGACATGCAAGAGAGCTGATGTTTCATTCTAGAATGAGTGAAGGCTGAAGAATAAAAAGTCCAGGATCTCCCCAGAGTCCAAAGACCTGTAGATCGAGACATAGAAAGAGCAATGCTTGTATTTAAGTCTAAAACAGGAAAACAAAGATTATCTCTTAAATCAAAACACATAAGCTAGGAATAAACTCATATCTAGAAGAGGTTGAACACTTATATCCCATATAGGTTTTCAAATGAACTGGAACATCCCACCCTTACTAGAGTGGAACCCTGAGCTTTGTTATTTTGATGTTAAACATGTTAATTTTATACAGAAATATCTAAACATACACACTTAGAGAAATTCAAAACTATTTGAACACCTCTTGAATCAGCAGTGTTAAAGCATAAAATAAACCACCATAGTAATTCCATTATTTCTCTTAAGATCATACATAAGATTTTAGTTCACAGAGCAATAAGGCCTTTGCTATAATATATCTATAAATGGGATGTCACTCACTACTGACAGTATACTTAGCATGAACCTGGATCTTAAGCTCAAACCCAATACTAGAAGGGAGGTGGGCAAAAACGAAACCTGAATATGTATTCATCCTCTATTTTCATGTATCTGTCTTTTCTGATATTAGAGCTTCTCTATCAAGGAAGCATGTCCACTGCTCTCCTTTAAACAATATTATTTAGTGCTGATTCTTGGTACATTGTTCATCACAAACACCAAATCGCCTAAGAAATATCCTTCTGATTTTGAAAGTTTTGCCTTCTAAATCTATCTTGAACAATTAAGATAATAACCAAGCTTGTGAAAGGTAAATCTACAATATGATCTCAGATAATTTACAATATACTACTAGCCGCGATCATGGTTAGCAAGTAAGACCACCAGGATTCAGTCTCAGATTGATGATTTCAAAAGTGTTCTTTAGTCTTTATGCTGTATATGACGCCTTGCTTTGCCCTAAACTACTATTATTTTATTCCTCGCTAGTTGCAGATTGTATATATTATAAGACAGGACTATCTTTGCAAAATGCTGTGATAATACTATTTACTTAATTCTACTTATTCGACATTATGACAGTTATCTATGACACGTTTATGTTCAGCCTCAGCAGTGATTAATTAAATATTCAAGACCACACCCGCGGATCCCGGCCCGCAGCAGCTCTCTGCTCCCAAAACCCGTGGGAGAGAGACCTCACCGCCTGGTCAAGTGGGCACTCCTGAGGCTGCAGAGCGGAAGAGACCACCAACACTGCCCACCCCTGCCCACATCCCTGGCCCAAGAGGAAACTGTATAAGGCCTCTGGGCTCCCGTGGGAGAGGGCCCAGGAGCGGCAGGACCCCTGCCTGAAACACCACCGGAACCTGAAGGAAACAGACCGGATAAACAGTTCTCTGCACCCAAATCCTGTTGGAAGGAGAGCTAAACCTTCAGAGAGGCAGACACGCCTAAGAAACCAGAAGAGACTGCTCTCTGCACACATTACTGATTCAGAGGAAAACACGGAGGCCATCTGGAACCCTGGTGCACGGAGGCTCCGGAAGGGCGGCAGAGATCTTCCACGTTGCTGCCACCACAGAGAGCCTGGGGGGCAGCACCCCATGAGCGAACTTGAGCCTCGGGACCACAGGTAAGACCAACTTTATGCTGCAAGTGACCTGCCTGGTGAACTCAAGACACAGGCCCACAGGAACAGCTGAAGACCTGTAGAGGGGCAAAACTACACACACGAAAGCAGAACACTCTGTCCCCATAACTAGCGGAAAGAAAACAGGAAAACAGGTCTACAGCACTCCTGACACACAGGCTTATAGGACAGTCTAGCCACTGTCAGAATTAGCAGAACAAAGTAACACTAGAGATAATCTGATGGCGAGAGGCAAGCGCAGGAACACAAGCAACAGAAACCAAGACTACATGGCATCATCGGAGCCCAATTCTCCCACCAAAACAAACATGGAATATCCAAACACACCAGAAAAGCAAGATCTAGTTTCAAAATCAGATTTGATCATGATGCTGGAGGACTTCAAGAAAGACGTGAAGAACTCCCTTAGAGAACAAGTAGAAGCCTACAGAGAGGAATGGCAAAAATCCCTGAAAGAATTCCAGGAAAACACAATCAAACAGTTGAAGGAATTAAAAATGGAAATAGAAGCAATCAAGAAAGAACACATGGAAATAACCCGGGATATAGAAAACCAAAAGAAGAGACAAGGAGCTGTAGATACAAGCTTCACCAACAGAATACAAGAGATGGAAGAGAGAATCTCAGGAGCAGAAGATTCCATAGAAATCATTGACTCAACTGTCAAAGATAATGTAAAAGCGGAAAAGCTACTGGTCCAAAACATACAGGAAATCCAGGACTCAATGAGAAGATCAAACCTAAGGATAATAGGTATAGAAGAGAGTGAAGACTCCCAGCTCAAAGGACCAGTAAATATCTTCAACAAAATCATAGAAGAAAACTTCCTAACCTAAAAAAGAGATACCCATAGGCATACAAGAAGCCTACAGAACTCCAAATAGATTGGACCAGAAAAAAACACCTCCCGTCACATAATAGTCAAAACACCAAACGCACAAAATAAAGAAAGAATATTAAAAGCAGTAAGGGAAAAAGGTCAAGTAACATATAAAGGCAGACCTATCAGAATCACACCAGACTTCTTGCCAGAAACTATGAAGGCCAGAAGATCCTGGACTGATGTCATACAGACCCTAAGAGAACACAAATGCCAGCCCAGGCTACTGTATCCTGCAAAACTCTCAATTAATATAGATGGAGAAACCAAGATATTCCATGACAAAACCAAATTTACACAATATCTTTCTACAAATCCCACTACAAAGGATAATAAATGGTAAAGCCCAACATAAGGAGGCAAGCTATACCCAAGAAGAGGCAAGAAACTAATCGTCTTGGCAACAAAACAAAGAGAAGAAAAGCACACAAACATAACCTCACATCCAAATATGAATATAACAGGAAGCAATAGTCACTATTCTTTAATATCTCTCAACATCAATGGCCTCAACTCCCCAATAAAAAGACATAGATTAACAAACTGGATACGCAACGAGGACCCTGCATTCTGCTGCCTACAGGAAACACACCTCAGAGACAAAGACAGACACTACCTCAGAGTGAAAGGCTGGGAAACAACTTTCCAAGCAAATGGTCAGAAGAAGCAAGCTGGAGTAGCCATTCTAATATCAAATAAAATCAATTTCCAACTAAAAGTCATCAAAAAAGATAAGGAAGGACACTTTATATTCATCAAAGGAAAAATCCACCAAGATAAACTCTCAATCCTAAATATCTATGCCCCAAATACAAGGGCACCTACATACGTAAAAAGAAACCTTACTAAAGCTCAAAACACACATTGCACCTCACACAATAATAGTAGGAGATTTCAACACCCCACTCTCATCAATGGACAGATCATGGAAACAGAAATTAAACAGAGACGTAGACAGACTAAGAGAAGTCATGAGCCAAATGGACTTAACGGATATTTATAGAACGTTCTACCCTAAAGCAAAAGGATATACCTTCTTCTCAGCTCCTCATGGTACTTTCTCCAAAATTGACCATATAATTGGTCAAAAAACAGGCCCTCAACAGATACAGAAAGATAGAAATAATCCCATGCGTGCTGTCAGACCACCATGCCTAAAGCTGGTCTTCAATAACAATAAGGAAGAATGCCCACATATACGTGGAAATTGAACAATGCTCTACTCAATGATAACCTGGTCAAGGAAGAAATAAAGAAAGAAATTAAAACTTTTTAGAATTTAATGAAAATGAAGGTACAACATACCCAAACTTATGGGACACAATGAAAGCTGTGCTAAGAGGAAAACTCATAGCGCTGAGTGCCTGCAGAAAGAAACAGGAAAGAGCATATGTCAGCAGCTTGACAGCACACCTAAAAAGCTCTAGAACAAAAAAAAGAACCAAATACACCCAGGAGGAGTAGAAGGCAGGAAATAATCAAACTCAGAGCTGAAATCAACCAAGTAGAAACAAAAAGGACCATAGAAAGAATCAACAGAACCAAAAGTTTGTTCTTTGAGAAAATCAACAAGATAGATAAACTCCTAGCCAGACTAACGAGAGGACACAGAGTGTGTCCAAATTAACAAAATCAGAAATGAAAAGGAGACATAACTACAGATTCAGAGGAAATTCAAAAAATCATCAGATCTTACTATAAAAAGCCTATATTCAAAAAACTTGAAAATCTACAGGAAATGGACAATTTCTAGACAGATACCAGGTACCGAGAAGTTAAATCAGAACAGATAAACCAGTTAAACAACCCCATAACTCCAAGGAAATAGAAGCAGTCATTAAAGGTCTCCCCAACCAAAAGAGCACAGGTCCAGACGGGTTTAGTGCAGAATTCTATCAGACCTTCATACAAGACCTCATACCAATATTATCCAAACTATTCCACAAAATTGAAACAGATGGAGCACTACCGATTTCCTTCTATGAAGCCACAATTACTCTTATACCTAAACCACACAAAGACCCAACAAAGAAAGAGAACTTCACACCAATTTCCCTTATGAACATTGACGCAAAAATACTCAACAAAATTCTGGCAAACCGAATCCAAGAGCACATCAAAACAATCATCCACCATGATCAAGTAGGCTTCATCCCAGGCATGCAGGGATGGTTTAATATACGGAAAACCATCAACGTGATCCATTATATAAACAAACTGAAAGAACAAAACCACATGATCATTTCATTAGATGCTGAGAAAGCATTTGACAAAATTCAACACCCCTTCATGATAAAAGTCCTGGAAAGAATAGGAATTCAAGGCCCATACCTAAACATAGTAAAAGCCATATACCGCAAACCAGTGGCTAACATTAAACTAAATGGAGAGAAACTTGAAGCAATCCCACTAAAATCAGGGACTAGACAAGGCTGCCCACTCTCTCCCTACTTATTCAATATAGTTCTTGAAGTTCTAGCCAGAGCAATCAGACAACAAAAGGAGGTCAAGGGATACAGATCGGAAAGAAGAAGTCAAAATATCACTATTTGCAGATGATATGATAGTATATTTAAGTGATCCCAAAAGTTCCACCAGAGAACTACTAAAGCTGATAAACAACTTCAGCAAAGTGGCTGGGTATAAAATTAACTCAAATAAATCAGTAGCCTTCCTCTACACAAAGAGAAACAAGCCGAGAAAGAAATTAGGAAGGACACCCTTCATAATAGACCCAAATAATATAAAATACCTCGGTGTGACTTTTAACCAAGCAAGTAAAGATCTGTACAATAAGAACTTCAAGACACTGAAGAAAGAAATTGAAGAAGACCTCAGAAGGTGGAAAGATCTCCCATGCTCATGGATTGGCAGGATTAATATAGTAAAAATGGCCATTTTACCAAAAAGCGATCTACAGATTCAATGCAATCCCCATCAAAATACCAATCCAATTCTTCAAAGAGTTAGACAGAACAATTTGCAAGTTCATCTGGAATAACAAAAAACCCAGGATAGCTAAAACTATCCTCAACAATAAAAGGACTTCAGGGGGAATCACTATCCCTGAACTCAAGCAGTATTACAGAGCAATAGTGATAAAAACTGCATGGTATTGGTACAGAGACAGACTGATAGACCAATGGAACAGAATTGAAGACCCAGAAATGAACCCACACACCTATGGGCACTTGATTTTTGACAAAAGAGCCAAATCCATCCAATGGAAAAAAAGATAGCATTTTCAGCAAATGGTGCTGGTTCAACTGGAGGTCAACATGTAGAAGAATGCAGATCGATCCATGCTTATCACCCTGTACAAAGCTTAAGTCCAAGTGGATCAAGGACCTCCACATCAAACCAGACACACTCAAACTAATAGAAGAAAAACTAGGAAGCATCTGGAACACATGGGCACTGGAAAAAAATTTCCTGAACAAAACACCAATGGCTTATGCTCTAAGATCAAGAATCGACAAATGGGATCTCATAAAACTGCAAAGCTTCTGTAAGGCAAAGGACACTGTGGTTAGGACAAAACGGCAACCAACAGATTGGGCAAAGATCTTTACCAATCCTACAACAGATAGAGGCCTTATATCCAAAATATACAAAGAACTCAAAAAGTTAGACAGCAGGGAGACAAATAACCCTATTAAAAAATGGGGTTCAGAGCTAAACAATGAATTCACAGCTGAGGAATGCCGAATGGCTGAGAAACACCTAAAGAAATGTTCAACATCTTTAGTCATCAGGGAAATGCAAATCAAAACAACCCTGAGAATGGCTAAGATCAAAAACTCAGGTTACAGCAAATGCTGGCGAGGATGTGGAGAAAGAGGAACACTCCTCCATTGTTGGTGGGATTGCAGACTGCTACAACCATTCTGGAAATCAGTCTGGAGGTTTCTCAGAAAATTGGACATTAAACTGCCTGAGGATCCAGCTATACCTCTCTTGGGCATATACCCAAAAGATGCCCCAACATATAAAAAAGACACGTGCTCCACTATGTTCATAGCAGCCTTATTTATAATAGCCAGAAGCTGGAAAGAACCCAGATGACCTTCAACAGAGGAATGGATCCAGAAAATGTGGTACATCTACACAATGGAATATTACTCAGCTGTCAAAAACAACGAGTTTATGAAATTTGTAGGCAAATGGTTGGAACTGGAAAATATCATCCTGAGTGAGCTTTTAATCACAGAAAGACATACATGGTATGCACTCATTGATAAGTGGCTATTAGCCCAAATGCCTGAATTACCCTAGATGCCTAGAACAAATGAAACTCAAGACGGATGATCAAAATGTGAATGCTTCACTCCTTCTTTAAAGGAACAAGAATACCCTTGGCAGGGAAAGAGACAGGCAAAGATTAAAACAGAGACTGAAGGAACACCCATTCAGAGCCTGCCCCACCTGTGGCCCATATATATACAGCCACCCAATTAGACAAGATGGATGAAGCAAAGAAGTGCAGAAGTGTAGATCGCTCCTGAGAGACACAGCCAGAATACAGCAAATACAGAGGCGAATGCCAGCAGCAAACCACTGAACTGAGAATAGGACCCCCGTTGAAGGAATCAGAGAAAGAACTGGAAGAGCTTGAAGGGGCTCGAGACCCCATATGTACAACAATGCCAAGCAACCAGAGCTTCCCAGGACTAAGCCACTACCTAAAGACTATACATGGACTGACCCTGGACTCTGACCTCATAGGTAGCAATGAATATCCTAGTAAGAGCACCAGTGGAAGAAGCCCTGGGTCCTGCTAATACTGAACCCCCAGTGAACTAGACTGTTGGGGGGAGGGCGGCAATGGGGGGAGGGTGGGGAGGGGAACACCCATAAGGAAGGGGAGGGGGGAGGGGGATGTTGGACCGGAAACCGGGATAGGCAATAACACTCGAAATGTATATAAGAAATATTCAAGTTAATAAAAAAAACAAAAAAAAACAAAAAAAAAATATTCAAGTCCAGTTTTTCCCCAGATAGCAGTGCTCATATTATCCAGTAATCTAAGAATAAGTTAGTAAGCATCTAATCTGAGGCATAAAATCTTGTTTCCTAATATATTTATTTAATGTTGATTAGACAAATGCGAATCTTTCAGATTTGGGATGGCTTGAAGAAATTAATTACTTTAAACAATGCCGTCTCCAATTACCACAGTGATCTAAGTGTTTTATAACACTAGCACTTGATGTAAATAGCATTAGCACCTGAGCATTTGGGCTCACAGTAAAATTATCCTAATTACTGAGGAAAGTGAGGTGTTAAACTAGTCCAAAACTTGGGAGGTTACAGACTAATTGAAGGACAATATATTTGTGGACAGCAATAAAAATTGTAGAGGTGTAAAATAGATGTTGTATTATTCATCTACTATCCAGATATCAGCACAGACACTTAAAAATGTTTCTTTTTCAATTTCATCAAGGTACAGAGATTTAATGCCTTGTTCAAAGTTGCACACAATTTGTTTTTTCCAAAAAGAGCCTTAAGAATACTGGCATGCCTACCACACAAATAAGAGACATTTATTTATTTCATAGGACTTAAGATTTGGTGAGGGAGGCCTGAAATAAAGAAGACACAAAAACAGCTGTAATAAATCAGAATGACACATGACATGGGGAGCTTCAAACCAAGATGGTGAGTGGCGAGTAAAGGAACCAAAAGTTCTGTCACAAATGTCATTGGTAGAACTTCTGCCTTGTATGCATTCAGGAACAATTAGTCTTAGGCTCAGAGAAAGGCATTTAATACAACTTTGCTAAAAATTAACTTGAGGTACTCTAAATACTTTAAGAGAATGGGTTTAGTTACAACAGAATAGACAAGGGTAAGAATAAGGGGGCATGAGGTCAGAGAAAGTGTTACCAAAACTAAGAGAGGAAACATAACATAGTTCTGCATTGAATCAAACATTTCTCCTTCAGAACTTTTATCTAAGTATATGATTTAGGTACCTGTGTACATTTACATTGTATTTAATCCTCACATGGTTACATTTTTTCAAGAATGTTAAAAATGCTATATTCTTTGGAATTGCAGAAGAGCGGAAGACATAGGCATCTGTCACAACATGTGGAGAAGCAACAGTGTGCTATGGGATGCTTCCTCATTCTCACAGGACTCTGTAATCACGACAAAGTTCAGTTCAATTTCTGCCCTTCCTACAGTCAGCAACCTGCCTACAGAATGTTACAAGACCATTGCTCTCTTTCACAACAGGAAGAGTCATCTCCAGGATGCTAAGCCTTCTACCTCCTGCTTGTAAGAACAACCATAGCCCCTACATGACCAATTCGGTGGATATTGCCAGTGGCGATACTCCTCGTTGTTCCACCGCTATAAATGAACAGGACAGGGCACAACACATTTTATATAGTGCATAAAACCATATGGATTTTTCTCCCAGTGAGTACTATAAATGGCTTTAAAAAATGTTTCCACTGATTCATGAAGTAAGCCCTTGTAAGTGAACAGGCCTGAGTGAATTCCACTAACATTTAAACCAACCTACTAAATCGCAAGCAGCCTCATCCATGACAATAAATGTGGCTTATCTAATCTGTTCGGTGTTTTCTTATTTTGCTCATTTGGGCTTAGGTTCCAGTTGTTCTGGTACCACCATCATCTGCTTGGATGTTTGTCCTCCGACATCTCTGACTTTGGTATTGTTAGTTCCAAACTTCTTTCATCCTTTCATTTTTGTCCTGTAGAAGACAGCCTTCATTTTAATCCAACCCTCAGTGAGGACTTGCTGATAATGAAGGAAGTCTGGAATAGTTCTCTAGCACAGAAAGGAGTGAGAGAGGTCATGAGTACAATGCTCCCAGTCGCGTGTGTACTGCCCTGGTCCATATCCTGATAGTGGATTCCTCGTTCAGAGTTGTACTTTTCATGAGACTAGGTAGTTCTCGGTACTGAATCTGTTCTGCTCTTTCCCCATAATCTTTACAGTCAGGTCTTCAGGCTGGCTTGCATATTTTTTCCGTAGTTATATCAGATATAAACTGGTCTTTTCTCTCTGCCTGAATCATTTGGCTATGCTGTAACACCAAGCATTAACGAAACGAGAGGCTTTTATTGAATTAAGAATACATCTTTCTTAATTTTTTTTCATGCCAAAGAAAAGAAACAAAAACTGGGTCAGTTTGTTAAATGAACAATGATTTTATCTGTATTTAATCTAAATAAGGATGTGCAATAAAAGTAATAATGTTCCTTAAACTAAAAGTAAGAATAAAAACCTTCTATAGATATTCCCCTTGTATCTAGAGCAGGGAATTAAAATTTTTCTTTGTCTTCTGCATTGTATATATTTACATAGTCTCTTGAATCTCTGGACTATCCTACATTTCTTTCTAACAACTATTGTTTAAAGGAACAAGTATACATTTTCTCTTTTAGAAACTTGCTCTTTCTATGCACACTGCTTCTCCTCCATACTCTGAGAAAGTATAAGGGATCGTAACATTGTCATAGACCTCAGACAACCAGAGTCTGGATTCATCAAGAGGAAATCATGTATCTGACCTCACCAAATATGCGATGAATTCACTATGGTTTTCTTTTCATGCATTTGTGATTTTTCAAGACTTCTGCTATTGACTCCTGAATCATTCCATTATGAGAAGAATACAAAAATTAACATGTATTATATTTATATGGGCAGTCTTTTTATGAATAAAAATCTTCTCAAATCCATGACCTGCTTAGTGACCTAAGATACGTATGTTGTGCAGTATATTTTTGTAAAGCTAAGATGAACATGAGTTCTGCTGCTTTAAATTCAGTGTCTTATGTGGATGCATAGCTGCTGCCTCTTCTGTTGTCGAGCCATTTGTTTCCTTCCTAGTCTTCTGCTCATGTAGTCTATCCATTATTGAAAGTGCAGCATCTCTGTCTCTACTTTTTCACTTCCGCTATCTACGTCTCCCTTCTATTCATCCAATACTTGGAGATCCATTAAAGAAAAACTCTGGTGCTGAATATATCAAAAAGTGGCTACCAACTCCGGGAGAAGCTGGAAAACTGAACATCACTCCCAAGCCATATAGCCTTATGTCAAGGAAAAGAGCTGGTGGTACCGCAAATGCTCCTGATGTCTTAAGTCAGGTCTCATGTAAGTCAAACACATATAGTGTTCTTTTCGACTCTGTTTTTTTGCAAAACAAAAAAACATGGCTGAAAAAAACCTTGAACCATTGCTGAATCGTTGTGTCTGACTTTACCACCTAGCTGATATTTCTCTTGCCAAAGAGGGAATGTTTCTGAAGAGCCTGTCAGTCATTCATGCTGCTATCAGATGGACCAACATTACTTTCATTAGAATATATGCCATTATATATTTACATTATACAAAGAACTTTTTTGTACAAGGACGTTTTTACCCTGTGTATATCATACATTGAGTACACATTTCCATACTCCCTACTCTCCCATTTTTCCCTCCCCCGTCCTGTTGCTTCCCTTTGTTCCCCAAGACAGCCTTTGTTCTCCTTTCATGCCATAAACAAATGAGTGATTTTTCTTTGTATAAAAGAACTACAAGTAAAAGTGAATATTATTTTTCATTCTGATACTTGCTTAATTGCCTAATATTATCTTTAGTTGCATTGATTTTCCTGCAAGTGACATAGATTTGCTCTTTACAAATGAAACTATTACATTGTGTTTGTGTGTGTGTTTGTGCATGTGTGTGTGTGTTGTGTGTGTGTGTGTGTGTGTGTGTGTGTGTGACATTTTCTATATCTATTCAGCCATTTTGGAAACTCATGTAAGTTTAATAAGATAGCTATCGTGAACAGTACTGCAATAAACATTAATATGTAACTATCTCTGTGACTTGTTCACTTATCATCCTCCATGTAAATACACAGTGCACAATTATTTTACATCATATGCTGAATTCCTAACACTAGTTTATTTTTAAGATGATGTAGGCTTAGATTTTTCAAAACCTACTTTAATACAGGTTCTTTTTTAAATATGGTTTACATGAAATAATTTTATTTTACATTGGAAAGGAAGAAGTCAAAATAGCACTATTTGCAGATGATATGATAGTATACTTAAGGACCCCAAAAGTTCTACCGGAGAACTACTAAGCCTGATAAACAACTTCAGCAAAGTGGCTAGATATAAAATTAACTTAAACAAATCAGTAGCCTTCCTCTACTCAAAGGATAAACAGGCTGAGAAAGAAATTAATAAGGGTTCTTAAACACTTCAACTTCCCTTGTAGCCTACCGGCTAAGGATAGGGTAAAAAGATATTTAATAGGATAAGGGTGATATGAATCTGTTTAGAAGTAGTTCTTTAAGGTGATTCCAATCTTTGCTGTCAGGGTATCAGCAGTCCAGTCTAAAACATCAAACATCAATAGTAGCAGCAGCCCAGTCCTGTCAGCAAACAAATCAAATCAGTAGCAGCGGCTCTCTCCAGAAGAAATAAGGAGGCTCTGCGAAGCAGGCATGAGTCCATAGAAGTGGCAAGAAGCAGCCAGAATATGACGAAAAATTCTTTGGCTTGTTTCTCTCCACAACTTCATGACAAGTGAGGATTGGGAAAGACCAGCACAGTATTGAAAGGCATACCAATGCAAGAGCTTCATTCACTGTCTGTTGGGTTCTACTTAGACTCTTTGAAAGCATCACTGGTCCTCTCAAGTGTCTGCCTTAGCAAAACAACTTCTCATAGTCTTACGTGGCATGTCTGCTTCAGCAAAACATTTTCTTAAAAGAAAGCTTCCAGGTTCTACCTACCACTTCTCTGTACATTTTGGCTAAAGTTATCCCCATTGGTTCCTGGGAGCCTATCGATTTCCTGGTCTCTAGGACCCTCCAATGGCTATCCCAGTTCCTCATCCCCCATGCTACATATTTTTGTTCAATTTCCCAACCCGCTCTACCTCTCTCACATCTCCTCCAGTTCCTGATCTGCTACCCTTATTAGCCCCCTGCCCCGACTCCTTCCTGTAACCCCATTGGAAGAACAACATAGGCCGGCCTGACCACCCAGTTCTCCCAGAGTTTAGACCACCAACCAAGGACTGTACCTGGAAGAATCCATTGCTCCAGATAAATATGTAGCAGAGGATGACCTTGACTGACAACAATGGGAGGGGAGGCCCTTGATCCAGGGCAGTTTTGATGCCCCAGTATATGGGGATGCTGGAGCAGTGGGGCTGGAGAATGTGGGTGGGTGGGGGAACTCTCATACAGGCAAAGGGGAGGGGGGAGGGCAGATGTGAAATAGGAGGTTGGTGGAGGTGGTAACCGGGAAATGGGATACGATTTGAGATGTAAACAAAAGGAATTATTGATTAAAATTAAAAATAAAATAAAGACAGCTTCCAGAAAGATATCACATAACACAACTGAATCTTGAAAGAAGCCAGAAATTTCCATTTCCTATGCTAATGTATATGTCACTTGAAGAAAAAAAATATGACTTTCAAAACGTTAAGCAAAATGTCTATTAATGATTTCTAATTGTAGAAACAAGACCCTACGGTGACTAATTTATACATAAAAATTTTTAATAATACACTTTGATCACCTGTCCTTCTGGATGAACTAGTTCTTTGAGGTCTACTTCAAGGTATAAAAAGGAGGTGCTAAAACTGCCAGCTCAGAAGTGTACAAAGCCACAGGGATCAAAACATAAGAATTCGTGAAGTTGTGCCCAGAAGCCCAACACTTTCACCACCTTTTCTGGGAAAGAGTAATTAAAACCCCTACTTCTTTACACTATCCCCTGCCCAGGAAAACAAGGTAAATAAGAAATGCAGAAATAAGATTTAAAAACAAGCCATTTGTAAAACAAAATATCAGGTTGTTTTAAAGGAGAATGTTTTATGCAGACATGGAGACTTTCAATGTATAAGGCTGGGAAACCACACTTCCTTTCTCCTCTGTGAATATGAAATAAGCTAGGATTGTAAGACTCTGCCTTGGTTAAGTGAGTTCTAAAATGACAGAAATCAGAGATTCCAGCTTCAGGGAACATATCGAAAGCGTAAAAAATCACCTAACATAATGGGAATGAATCTTGGCAATGAAAACAAGGTTAATATAAACAGTGGTAACAAATCATTATTATTTAGGAAACTGTATAATAAATCAGTCATGCCCCTCTACTGGAGACCTGATTGAAATGCAGATTTTGACACTGTAGACCTGCAGAGGGACATGAACTGTGCATTCATAACTAGATCACTAGCAATAGATGGTCATGTCACTGATTCCCAAAGAATACATGCAGGATAGTTTTAAAGCATATTGCTAAGAGGTGATTAGAGGTAGTCTTTCAGGAATATATTCAAAGTTGATATAAATCTGAAGGTTAAATTTTACCAATTTTCTTCTAAGTTTCCTAGTCCTAAATAAGTAAAAATATTTAGAGTATGTCCTAGATACTGAGAAGGATTTTGTGGGCTACAATCAATTTTGTGTACTTAACTATACTACAAAATTTTGAGGATCCATTTGACAAAATTCAAGACCCCTTCATGATAAAAGTCTTGGAAAAATTAGGAATTCAAGACCCATACCTAAACATATTAAAAGCAATATATCGCAAACCAGCAGCCAATATCAAACTAAATAGAGAGAAACTTGAAGCAATCTCACTAAAATCAGGGACTAGACAAGATTGCACACTCTCTTCCTATCTACTCAACATAGGACTTGGAGTCCTAGCCAGAGCAATCAGACAACAAATGGAAGTCAAAGGGATATACATATTAGAAAGAAAGAAGTCGAGCTATCACTATTTGCAGATGGTATGATAGTATATTTAAGTGAACCCAAAAATTCCACCAGAGAACTACTAAACCTGATAAACAACTTGAGCAAAGTGGCTAGATATAAAATTATTGAAATAAATCAGTAGTGTTCCTCTACTAAAAGGATAAACAGGCTGAAAAGAAAGTAGAGAAATGACATCCTTCACAATAGTCACAAATAGTATAAAATACCTTGACGCAACTCTAACCAAGCAAGTGAAAGATCTATATGACAAGAACTACAAGTCTTTGAAGAAAGAAATTGAAGAAGATCTCAGAAGATGGAAAGACCTCCCATGCTGATAGGTTGACAGGATTAATACTATAAAAATGGCCATTTTGCCATCCCTATCAAAATTCCAACTCAATTCTTCATAGAATTTGCAAATACATTTGGAATAACAAAATACCCAGGATAGCAGAAACTGTACTCAACAATAAACCTGGGGGAATCACCATCCCTGACTTCAAGCAGTATTACAGAGCAATAGTCATAAAAACTGTATAGTATTGGTACAGAGACAGGCAGATAGATCAGTGGAACAGAATTGAAGACTCAGAAATGAACCCACACACCTATGGTCAGTTGATCTTTGACAAAGGAGCAGAAACTATCCAATGGAATAAAGATAACATTTTCAGCAAAAGCTGCTGGTTCAACTGGTGGTCAGCATGTAGAAGAATGCAAATCGATCCATTTTTATAGCTCTGTACAAAGCTCAAGTCCAAGTGGATCAAGAACCTCCACATCAAACCAGATTCACTCAAACTAATAGAAGAAAAAGTGGGGAGAGCCTCAAACACATGGGCACTAGGGAAAATTTCCTGAACAAAATACCCATGGCTTATGCTCTAAAATCAAGAATCACAAATGGGACTTCATAAAATTGCAAAGCTTCTGTAAGGCAAAGAACACTGTCATTTGGACAAAACAGCAACCAAGAGGTTGGAAAAGATCTTTACCAATCCTACATCCAATAGAGGACTAATATCCAGTATACATAAAGAACTCAAGAAGGTAGACTCTGGAGAACCAAATAACCCTATTAAAAATGGGGCACAAAGCTAATAAAGAATTCTCAGCTGAGAAATATCAAATGGTTGAGAAGCATCTAAAGAATGTTCAACATCCTTAGTCATCAGGAAAATGCAAATTAAAACAACACTGAGGTTCCACGTTACATCAGTCAGAACAGCTAAGATAAAAACTCAGGTGACAGCAAATGCTGGCTAAGATGTGGAGAAAGAGGAACACTCCTCCATTGTTGGAGGGATTGCAAGCTTCTACAACCACTCTGGAAATCAGTCTGGAGGTTCCTCAGAAAATTGGACATATTACTACCTGAGGACCCAGATATACCACTCCTGGGAATATAACCAAATGATGATCCAACATATTACAAGGACACATGCTCCACTATGTTCAAAGAAGCCTTATTTATAATTGCCAGAAGCTGGAAAGAACCCAGATGTCACTCAACAAATGAATGGATACAGAAAATGTGGTACATTTACACAATGGAGTACTACTTAGCTATCAAAAACAATGACTTCATGAAACTCGTAGGCAAATGGATGGAACTAGAAAGTATTATTCTGAGTGAGGTAACCCAATACAAAAAAACACAAATGGTATGCACTCACTGATACACAGGTATTAGCCCAAAAGCTCGGATTATCCAAGGTACAAGCCACAGACCACATAAAGCTCAAGTACAAAGACGAACAAAGTGTGGATGCTTCCATCCTTTTTAAAAGGTGAACAAAAATATTCACAGGAGGAAATACAGAGACAAAGTTTGGAACAGAGGCTATAGGAAAGGCCATCCAGGGAGTGCCCCACATGGAGATCTAGCCCATATACAGCCACCAAACCCAGACAATATTGATGAAGCCAAGAAATGTATGTTGACCGGAGCCTGATGTAGGTGTCTCCTGAGAGCCTCTGCCAGAGCATGACAAATACAGAGACGAATGCTCGCAGTCAACCTTTGAACTGAGAATGGGGTCCACAATAGAGGAGTTAGAAAAAAGGATTGAAGGAGATGAAGGGATTTACAACCCCATAAGAACAATAATACCAACCAACCAGAGCTCCCAGGGACTAAACCACCATCCAGAGAGTACACCAGGACAGACAGACAGACCCATGGCTCCAGCTGCATATGTAGCAGAGGATGGTCTTGTTGGGCATCAGTGGGAGGAGAAGCCCTTGGTCCTGCCAAGGTTTGATGCCCCAGTGTAGGGGAATGTCAGCACAGGGAGGCAGGAAGGCATGACTAGGTGGGTGGGGAACACCCTCACAGAAGTAGGGGGAGAAGTAATGGGATAGGGGATTTATGGAGGGGAAACATGGAAAGGAAATAACATTTGAATTGTAAATAAAAAATATCCAAGGAAAAAAGTGAAAAAAAAGGAAATTGGCATTACATTAACACTATTTTTGAAAAAGAATGACTTCACAATTTGACTTAAGTGTCCTTTACTAAATTGGGTTTACATAATTAATAAGTAATGGTAAGACATTTAAATATGTTTTTCTTTTTCATAGAATAATATAACATGTAAGTTTATTATAATCATGAAACTTTTAAAGCACTTTTAAAAGTATAACAATTCAGTATTCCACACTTCTTTAGAGAAACTCAAAATAGACATGTGACCTTTTATTGAAAATAAACTCTTTTCTTATATCATATATCATGAGTATAGTTTCCTCTCCATCAATTCTCCTAATTCCTCCCACTACCCCTCCTCTCCCAACCTACTCCCTTTCTGTCTTTCACTAGAAAAGAACAGGCTTCTAAAAAACAAGACAAAACAAAATATAATAAGATAAAGCAAAAATCATCACATTGAAGTTGGGCAAGATGAACCAACAGAAGAAGTTAAAAAATCCTCAAGAGAAGGAATAAGAAATCATAGACCCATTCTTTCACATACTCAGGAGCCCCATAAAAACACTAAGCCAAAAGCTGTAATAGATATACAGGAGACCTGATGCAGACCCATGTAGACCCTGTGATTTCAGCTTCAGACTCTGAGAGTTCCTATGTAACTTTCATAGTTGATTCAGAAGACCTTGTTCTCCTGGTGTGCCCTATCAATGCTAGCTCTTTCACTCTATCTCCTCTTCCTCAGGTTCCCCAGGCTCTGAGGAAAGAGATTTGATGGACACTTCCCTACTTTCTCTCTGTGCAATGTCTGGATGTGGGTCTCTGCATCTGTTCTCACATGAAGAAAGCTTCTCTTATGATGACTGAGTAAGGCACTGATGTATGAATGTAGCAGAATGTCATTAGGAGTCATTTTATTGATAACTCTTTTTCGACCAGTCGTGATTGGTTTTTAACCTAGGTCTTTGGACTTTATAGTACTCACTTTTTGTTCACTTAAGCAGTGTCAGGTATGGGTTCTGTCTCGTGGAATGAGAATTAACTAAAATCAGACATTGGTTGGCTATCTCCATAAGTTCTATGCCTCCATTGTCCTATCATATCTTGAAAGCAGGACAGTTTGTAGGTTAAAGGTTTATGTCTGGTTTGGTGTCTACAGCATACCATCCCACACCAAAGACCCTAGAACATAGGAGTACATCCAGATCCACTTAGGCATGGGCTCTATTTCTCCATGTTCATTGAGTTTTGTGGCTGGTATCCTCGGAAATGTTGTCTTGCTGTCCGTTTTCAGAGAGCAACCCTTTCACTCAGCAACAGCCTGCATTGTTTGGGCTTTCCACAGTATGCTCTTGCCTAAAAACAATTAATGCAACCCATTCTCACTATTGGGATCTTCATTTGGTGACAAAAAAATGGCCAGTTGGGAGTCTGTATCCTCCATCTGACCATACTAGTGCGACCACACTAGGATTGCCATCATATATTTTAGAAAGTATTCATTACACTAGGTTTTTCATATCATTCCTCATTGTCCCTCAATTCCAGACATCTCTTTCCACATTATGTCCCTCTACTCTCCTCCTCCCCACCTGATCCTCCTGCTCTGTTCCCCACCCTACCTCCCAGTCCACTTGTAAAATCTATTTTATTTCTCTATCCAAGGGAGATCCCTGTGTCCACCCTAAATACTTCCTCTATTCCTAATCTACCTGAGTCAACAGATTGTAGCTTGGTTATCATTTACATAATGGATAATATCCACATATAAAAGAACACATACAAAATTTATCTGTCTGGGTTTGGCTTACCTTACCTTACTCAGGAAGTTTTTTTTTTTCTAGTGTTCCATCCATTTGCTTGAAAATTTCATAATGTCATCTTATATTATGTTATTTGTTTTTAAAAACATATCTCTGTAAATCACATACACACATGGACACCTTTTTTTAATAAAGAAACAGGTAATACACACTTTAAAAAAGGCAGCACCTTCAACAAATAGTGCCGGTTAAACTGGACATAGTTAAGATGCTCTGCAGGCCATGCCTAGAGAATAGATTAGAAAGCAGCTACTTTAAAATTTGCTATATGCTTTTGAATCATCTAGCCCATGATCATGCTAGATATGGGATAGAAGGATGTTGTTCAATGACGACAACAGAAAAATGTGTCACTCTCCTAATTTCTTTTCTGTTGTTGTGACAAAATGCTTGTGAGGACAGAATTTATTTTATCTCACAGCTTCAGGCTATCGTTGTCTAATGCGAGGGAATCAAAGCAAATTTCAAACAGCTATTCACATCACATCCTCAGTCAAGAGTGTATATAAATGTATACTGGTTACTTGCTTGCGTGGGCTCAGTTTGATGTAAGCACTCACATAGTTCAAGACCCTCTGCCTAAAGAAGAATGTCACCCACAGTGGACTGCTTCTTCCCATATCAGTGAAATTAATTAAGAGTACAACAAGGCGTTACAATATATAAAATCTCTCACAGAGACTTTTTCCAGATAATTCTGGTTTGTATTAAGTAACAGTAAGTAAATGAAGACATTTGAATGGATATTTTCATTTCATTTCAAAACGTAGATACATATATAAACATACTGACATGCATTTGCATACATACACACACACACACAAATGCAAAGATCCTAAAAGAAAAAACCATATATTTCACAAGGCAATCAAAAAAATAAGTTACAAAAATGTTGATAAAATATACCTTCAAATGAGATGAAATGCACAATGTTCTACTAACATTTTATACTTGGAAGCAATAATGAAAATCTAATTGCTTTCATAGTATGCTGGTGGCCCTTGTTGGCTTCAAAGGGCAAGATTTTGTCCTGTAATGTTACTGTGTCTGCTTCCCACTTGGCAGGTAGCCAGGCCCATTGCACACTGAGCTGGACTGGACTTAGGGAAGCTTAGCCAGGCAAGAATGAATGCAGTGTAGAATATTGATCTGTGTTGAGTGTATGGGCAGTAAACACACCCGGGAAGAACTTCAGAGAATTGTTGATTGGGGTGGGGTACAAAGGGGTATTTATTCCCCTGGGGAGATGGCCAGGGTCTCTAGAGCAAGATTTGTGTGATTGTGTACCATTGGCCAAGGCAGGGGTGTTGGAAGAAGAGTCATCTACATATTCAGGGGCTTGTGGGGGTGGGAAGGTTTATAAGGTCAAACATGAAGTGAAGCCTGATAACTGTCAGGACAATAAATTTTCACTAGGGTGGATGGTGGAGGGAGTTGGGAAGTGGGAGGTAGCCAATGCCTGCCATCCTCAGGCTTGACATATCCAGAGTTGAAGGTCCCTCATCTCATCTTCTATATCCCTGGGCCATTATGGCCCCACAGGGTAAATTTAAAGGAACAAAATTTGCCTAAGGTTAGGCGCCACAGTTTTCTGTGGTCTTCCATTTCCTAGAGTAACTAAGACTCAGTGGTGATTTTTAAATTTAGTTTTGTTTTGTTGTTTTATCTGTTTGTACAGAAAGTGTGTCATTGCTGCAAACTGGAAGAGTAGGAGCTGTGGGTGGTCAGGTGGTACTCAACAAGGTCTAAAATTCAAAAGTAAAGAATCAGGATAATATAAAAATTCAATACAGCATGAATGCTGTTTTTCTGGAGGTCTTTCATGCAGTACCACAAGCAGAACTCAGGGATGTTGATAAGCATGACTGCAGGCCCACCCTACCCCCATCCATCTTTTCAGCCACGGATGGATAGTATTTTACAAATGTAACCAATACAGGATTTCTATTCTCAACAGTCTGTAAATACTACAGTGTAACAAGTACTTTCACAGAATTTGCAATGTATTATGAATTATGTATAATCCAAGTCTTATGCCCAAACTTTTGACATTGCAAAATGACATTGTCATCTACCAATATCACTGTCAAAAACCAGGAAGTTGAGTTACAAAAGTAAAGCAAGGTTATTTCATACAATTTTAAGTAACTTCACAATTTTTTGCTGGGCTGCATTCCTCACTGTCCTCACACATTGCGCACACATTCATAGGAGAATGTGAAGATACCAAACCTTTTTTTTTTATTAACTTGAGTATTTATTACATTTCGAGTGTTATTCCCTTACCTGGTTTCCAGGCAAACATCCCCCTAATCCCTCCCCCTCCCCTTCTTTATGGGTGTTCCCGTCCCCACCCTCCCCCCATTGCCGCCCTCCCCCCAACAGTCACGTTCACTGGGGGTTCAGTCTTAGCAGGACCCAGGGCTTCTCCTTCCACGGGTGCTCTTACTAGGATATTCATTGCTACCTATGAGGTAAGTGTCCAGGGTCAGTCCAAGTATAGTCTTGAGGTAGTGGCTTAGTCCCTGGAAGCTCTGGTTGCTTGGCATTGTTGTACATATGGGGTCTCGAGCCCCTTCAAGCTCTTCCAGTTCTTTCTCTGATTCCTTCAACGGGGGTCCTATTCTCAGTTCAGTGGTTTGCTGCTGGCATTACGCCTCTGTGTTTGCTGTATTCTGGCTGTGTCTCTCAGGAGCGATCTACATCCGGCTCCTGTCGGCCAGCACTTCTTTGCTTCATCCATCTTGTCTAATTAGGTGGCTGCATATGTATGGGCCACATGTGGGGCAGGCTCTGAATGGGTGTTCCTTCTGTGTCTGTTTTAATCTTTGCCTCTCTATTCCCTGCCAAGGGTATTCTTGTTCCCCTTTTAAAGAAGGAGTGAAGCATTCACATTTTGATCATCCGTCTTGAGTTTCATTTGTTCTAGGCATCTAGGTAATTCAAGCATTTGGGCTAATAGCCACTTATCAATGAGTGCATACCATGTGTGTTTTTCTGTGATTGGGTTACCTCACTCAGGATGATATTTTCCAGTTCCAACCATTTGCCTCGAATTTCATAAACTCGTTGTTTTTGATAGCTGAGTAATATTCCATTGTGTAGATGTGCCACATTTTCTGTATCCATTCCTCTGTTGAAGGGCATCTGGGTTCTTTCCAGCTTCTGGCTATTATAAATAAGGCTGCGATGAACATAGTGGAGCACGTGTCTTTTTTATATGTTGGGGCATCTTTTTGGGTATATGCCCAAGAGAGGTATAGCTGGATCCTCAGGCAGTTCAATGTCAATTTTCTGAGGAACCTCCAGACTGATTTCCAGAATGGTTGTACCAGTCTGCAATCCCACCAACAATGGAGGAGTGTTCCTCTTTCTCTGCATCCTCGCCAGCATTTGCTGTCACCTAGGTTTTTGATCATAGCCATTCTCACTGGTGTGAGGTGAAATCTCAGGGTTGTTTTGATTTGCATTTCCCTTATGACTAAAGATGTTGAACATTTCTTTAGGTGTTTCTCAGCCATTCGGCATTCCTCAGCTGTGAATTCTTTGTTTAACTCTGAACCCCATTTTTTAATAGGGTTATTTGTCTCCCTTCGGTCTAACTTTTTGAGTTCTTTGTATATTTTGGATATAAGGCCTCTATCTGTTGTAGGATTGGTAAAGATCTTTTCCCAATCTGTTGGTTGCCGTTTTGTCCTAACCACAGTGTCCTTTGCCTTACAGAAGCTTTGTAGTTTTATGAGATCCCATTTGTCGATTCTTGATCTTAGAGCATAAGCCATTGGCGTTTTGTTCAGGAAATTTTTCCAGTGCCCATGTGTTCCAGATGCTTCCTAGTTTTCTTCTATTAGTTTGAGTGTGTCTGGTTTGATGTGGAGGTCCTTGATCCACTTGGACTTAAGCTTTGTACAGGGTGATAAGCATGGATCGATCTGCATTCTTCTACATGTTGACCTCCAGTTGAACCAGCACCATTTGCTGAAAATGCTATCTTTTTTTCCATTGGATGGTTTTGGCTCCTTTGTCAAAAATCAAGTGACCATAGGTGTGTGGGTTCATTTCTGGGTCTTCAATTCTATTCCATTGGTCTATCTGTCTGTCTCTGTACCAATACCATGCATCCTTAGGTTTGATCTTCCCATTGAGTCCTGGATTTCCTGTATGTTTTGGACCAGTAACTTTTTCCTCTTTACATTATCTTTGACAGTTGAGTCGATGATTTCTATGGAATCTTCTGCTCCTGAGATTCCCTCTTCCATCTCTTGTATTCTGTTGATGAAGCTTGTATCTACAGCTCCTTGTCTCTTCTTTTGGTTTTCTATATCCAGGGTTGTTTCCATGTGTTCTTTCTTGATTGCTTCTATTTTCATTTTTAATTCCTTCAACTGTTTGATTGTGTTTTCCTGGAATTCTTTCAGGGATTTTTGTGACTCCTCTCTATGGGCTTCTACTTGTTTATTTATGTTTTCCTGGAATTCTTTCAGGGATTTTTGCGATTCCTCTCTGTAGGCTTCTACTTGTTCTCTAAGGGAGCTCTTCACGTCTTTCTTGAAGTCCTCCAGCATCATGATCAAATATGATTTTGAAACTAGATCTTGCTTTTCTGGTGTGTTTGGATATTCCGTGTTTGCTTCGGTGGGAGAATTGGGCTCCGATGGTGCCATGTAGTCTTGGTTTCTGTTGCTTGGGTTCCTGCGCTTGCCTCTTGCCATCAGATTATCTCTAGTGTTACTTTGTTCTGCTAATTCTGACAGTGGCTAGACTGTCCTATAAGCCTGTGTGTCAGGAGTGCTGTAGACCTGTTTTCCTGTTTTCTTTCAGCCAGTTATGGGGACAGAGTGTTCTGCTTTCGGGCATGTAGTTTTTCCTCTCTACTGGTCTTCAGCTGTTCCTGTGGGCCTGTGTCTTGAGTTCACCAGGCAGGTCACTTGCAGCAGAAAAGTTGGTCTTACCTGTGGTCTTGAGGCTCACATTTGCTCGTGGGGTGTTGCTTATGAGCTCTCTGCGGCGGCGGCAACCAGGAAGATCTGCGCCGCCCTTTCCAGGAGCTTCCGTGCACCAGGGTTCCAGATGGCGTTTGGTGTTTTCCTCTGGCGTCAGAGATGTGGACAGAGTGCAGTCTCTTCTGGTTTCCCAGGCGTGTCTGCCTCTCTGAAGTCTTAGCTCTCCCTCCCACAGCATTTGGGTGCAGAGAACTGTTTATCTGGTTGGTCCCTTCAGGTTCCGGCTGTGTCTCAGAGGCAGCGGACCCACTGCTCCTGGGCCCTCCTCTACGGGAACCCAGAGGCCGTATATAGTTTCCTCTTGAGCCAGGGATGTGAGCAGGGGTTGGCAGTGTTGGTGGTCTCTTCCGCTCTGCAGTCCCAGGAGTGCCCACCTGTCCAGGTAGTGAGGTCTCTCTCCCACGGGGTTTGGGAGCAGAGAGCTGCTGCGGGCAGGGATCCGCTGGTCCCAAACCATTTTTAAATGAGGTGTAGGGATCTTCCTGTTGATATCTTAATGGTTGCTCAGTACTGGTCACAAATAAATACTGAAGTGAAACTATATGTGGAAAGGCTCATCATAAGGAATTGACATATGGAATCAGGGAGAATAACAATCCCAAGGTCTGCAGGCAGATGTAGTAAGGAGAGCCAGAGTGATTGTTCCAATCTGTGGATCCAAAGGGGATCACAATCAGTATCTCAGCTGGAGTATTAAGATTTATAGGGCTGGAGAGATGACTCAGATATTAAGGGCACTGGTTGTTCTTGCAAGGACCTGAATTCAGTTCCCCAAACACACATGATGGTTCATAACCTCCCATAACCCACATTCCACAAGATCTGATACTGCATTCTGACCTCCTTAGGTATCAAGCATATATGGTAGTGCATATACATAAATGCCAGCAAAACAAGCATAAATGAATAAATCTTATAATAAAAAGGGTTATAAAAATCTGAGTTCCGTTTGTAGTCTGTTAGCCAGAAAATCTTTCCTGTACCCTGAGATCATATCATTTTTATCTGGTGAGACCACAGACAATGGGAAGAACAATCTACTTTCTCACTCAAACAAAATACGCATTAATATATGCATTAAAACACTTACCAAGTGTTGGGGATTTAGCTCAGTGGAAGAGCGCTTGCCTAGCGAGCGCAAGGCCCTGGGTTCGGTCCCCAGCTCCGAAAAAAAGAAAAAAAAAAAAAAACACTTACCAACACACCTGTAATATAATTCAATCACATGTTTTAGCTCCCTAAAGCCAAAAGATTTATAGCAAAACAAGAAAAATACTTTTCACAGTTTCAGTACTCACTTGTTGGACAGCTCTGGAGAAGCATTGCACAGATCTGTGCTGCTGTGTAACTTGCATCATCATCCGACACATACTCCTTGCTTTATCTCAGCTCCCAGCACCAGCAGGGACTCCCTGGGAACCCACAGGCAGCTCCACAGCAGGTCTATTTTGCCTCTGCTCCCCCTGATCCAATCCTTAAGTCTCAGATCCAACTCTGCAGCCATTTCACTTCACGATACATATTGTCTGATCACACCCAATAGATAAATGATGATAGCTTGAACAAGATCAAAATAAAGCAGCTACCAAAAAACGTGATGTCTAATCCCAGATATGGAATCGATGGTTTTGAAATATTGCACCAACTATGTGCAGTAGGTTCCCCTATTTCCTATTTTCAGTCAGTAATACAAACTGAGTAAGAGTTTCATAACACAAAATATATACTTTATTTTTGACAGGAGCAAACTGAGGACGCAACTGAGTAAAATTCTCCCCAAGTTATAAAGAACAGAGTTTAAACTTTCAATTTATGACTTCCTGACAGAGACAGAACAGATTGCCATTTCTGTTAACTTTTAAGAGACTAAATTCTCCCTCTCACTCTCCCTTTCCCTCTCTGTTTCTCTCTCTCTCTCTCTCTCTCTCTCTCTCTCTCTCTCTCTCTCTCTCTCTCCTCTCTCTCTGTCTCTGTCTCTCTCTGTCTGTCTGTCTGTCTGTCTCTCTCTCTCTCTCTCTCACACACACACACACACACACACATCTGTTGCTTGTATAAATAATTTGCTTCTCCTTGTTCATTCTATTTTTAACTTTTTTCTTGAACTTTTTGTAAAAACCCACAGGCATATTTGAGTTCTTTCTTCTGTCTCAATTTTTCTCTAAGTAGTATTTTCTACATAATATAGCCACCATGTGCAATTCTGTAATATTTCAAGTAACACTTTGACCAGTTATAATGGAATCTTCATGTATTTAATATCTTGATTTACATAAAGGTAAGGAAGCAAACCTCTCTTGTTTCTAGAAATGACAAAACCTTAAAAGAAACTATTAGCTTCAACATGACAAGGCTACTATTAATTTGTGCTGTCTTCTTCCATGGTCACCACACTCAGAAGACACATTCATTGCCAGGGGTAGATGAAAGTGTGACAGAACACTGAGTCTTGTTCATATCACAACTTTTAAAATCTTCAGAAAACATTAAGTGTAAAGCACACACAGGCCCAAGTCAGCAGCACCGAGATATAGAATAAAATATTGGACAGAATGAAATTGGAAGTTTGTATTTTTGCCAAGTGAGCTTGTGTTTATATTTTTCTGTCCCAGTTTAATTAGTTTCATCTACTCTTATTTTGGGATAAGAAGCTCATTGCTTGTGTGTTCATGCTTAGTTATTTATGGGATAATTAGGTTCAGGTTGGAACATGCAGAACAATGAATGCCTCCCGAGGCTCACATCAAAATCTGCTTTATTCAGGTTGGCAGCCTTTGGGCTTAGAGGCTTCTGCATCAGTTTCGTTATTTCTCTTTAAACATACATTTTAGTGACTTTCACAGCTCAAGTGCTTATAAGTTCTGCAATTTTAAGTCTTTTACAAAGGAACACTATGGTATTACCTGTGAAAGTTTATGAAGATTGTTTGAATTGCTATACTCCTGAATTTTGGTTTCAATATACGACCAGACAGCAGGTTCCACATAAAAATCGGAATCCACTAATCCTCCTGATAGATTATAACACATTTTAAAATCATTGCCTATCTGTAATGTATTCCTTTCTATTAAGAAATCCTTTGAAGTTACAAAGATGTAGTGCAGACTGCAGAATCAAGTTATGATATGTTGGCCTACTTTAGGAAGGATGGTTGAACCAGTTATGTGCATGGATGTGAGCACATGTGCATGTGTGTGTGTGTGTGTGTATTTCAATAAATATAAGATATTATTAATATTGTATAGTATTTACTCATTCATTAAGTTAATAGTTATATATCACCTACTCTATGTGATATTCCAGAGCCAGGTATATGTGTGAAAATTCATGTGGTTTTGACAGCTTTGGTTTCTAAACTCTAATGTGTAAACAAGTAGGAATGTTACTAAAATACAGATTGTGAGTCTATACATGGGATTCTGTTTGACTAATTTTCTTATTGAAACTTACCTGATAACAATAAAAAATTAAATAAAACAAAATATTTAAAATAAAGAATAACAAATTAATATAACATATATATTTGGGACTGCCAGAGCCTGAAGGGACCGACCAGATAAACAGTTCTCTGCACCCAAATCCCGTGAGAGGGAGAGCTAAACCTTCAGAGAGGCAGACACACCTGGGAAACCAGAAGAGACTGCACTCTGCACACATCTCTGACGCCAGAGGAAAACACCAAACACCATCTGGAACCCTGGTGCACGGAAGCTCCCAGAAAGGGCGGTGCAGATCTTCCTGGTTGCTGCCGCCGCAGAGAGAGCTCGTAGGCAGCACCCCGCGAGCGAACTTGAGCCTCGGGACCACAGGTAAGACCAACTTTTCTGCTGCAAGTGACCTGCCTGGTGAACTCAGGACACACAGATGCAAAATTCCTCTAGGACGGGGCACTTCCGGTATTTAGCGGGGGGAGTCCCAAACCGGCAGTTCCCTGCCCCTGCCCACAGCAGCTCTCTGCTCCCAAACCCCATGGGAGAGAGACCTCACCGCCTGGTCAGGTGGGCACTCCTGAGGCTGCAGAGTGGAATAGACCACCAACACTGCCCACCCCTGCCCACATCCCTGGCCCAAGAGGAAACTGTATACGGCCTCTGGGTTCCCGTAGAGGAGGGCCCAGGAGCAGTGGGTCCGCTGCCTCTGAGACACCCCCGGAACCTGAAGGAAACAGACCAGATAAACAGTTCTCTGCACCCAAATCCCATGGGAGGGAGAGCGAAACCTTCAGAGAGGCAGACACGCCTGGGAAACCAGAAGAGACTGCACTCTGTCCACATCTCTGACGCCAGAGGAAAACACCAAATGCCATCTGGAACCCTGGTGCATGGAAGCTCCCGGAAAGGGCAGCGCAGATCTTCCTGGTTGCTGCTGCCGCGGAGAGCTCATAAGTAACACCCCACGAGCAAACTTGAGCCTCGGAACCACAGGTAAGACCAACTTTTCTGCTGCAAGTGACCTGCCTGGTGAACTCAAGACACAGGCCCACAGGAACAGCTGAAGACCTGTAGATAGGAAAAACTACACAACCGAAAGCCGAACACTCTGTCCCCATAACTGGCTGAAAGTGCCAAAGTGTCTTCAACTTCCCTCTACAGCCTTTTGTTTAATGGAATATGCTAAATAGTCCATGAAAAACTCTTATACCAATCCATTCACTCTTAGAAACAAGTTGAACCAAC
This sequence comes from Rattus rattus, assembly GCF_011064425.1. Lineage (NCBI taxonomy): Eukaryota > Metazoa > Chordata > Mammalia > Rodentia > Muridae > Rattus > Rattus rattus. The sequence goes on from NC_046155.1 coordinate 144,535,852, forward strand.
ATCAAGTTGAGAACATCTACTCAGTGTTAAGGTTAGCAGAATTCACTGTTACATTCTGCAAAGTAGCTAAACTTAAAATGATCTAGAACAAACTGGCATTTGAGTAATAAAAACAGACATTAATTTTATTATGCCAAACTACTCTCTAAGACTTGGGTAATCCATAAATATAATCTTGTTCTTAGCACAAGACATGTGAAGCCCCTGATGAGAATAGGAAAGTAGTATTTTAAAACTGTGTATTATACATGGGTAAATCCTGTATGTTATATACTTTTTATGCTTGTGTGCACTCAAGCACAATTTTGGCAAGAAATGTCCATGCAAAGAGCACCCTATAAATCTATATGTAAATTTGAGAAGATTTTTAAAAATGTTTTCTTTTCTTCTTTTCAGATAAATTCCTGCTATGCAGTCCAGGCTGGCTTTGGATTTAGGATAATCCTTCAGCTCGGTCTCCAAAGTGTTGGGATTGCAAGTACTGCAGTCCTGGGGACAATTTTGACAGGATTCAATACATACTATCTCTGAGGATACCTTGAATCTTTGGTGTGTATTTGTGGTATGTATGTGTGCTGGCTAGTGTTTTGTTGACTCAACGCTGGTTAGAGTTATTTTGAGAGAGGGAACTCACATGAGAAAAATCCTCTTACCAGGTTGGCTTATTAGACATTTTATTGATCTGATTAATGATTGATGTGGGAGGTCTCAGCTCATCATGTGTGATACCAGCCCTGGTCAGGTGGACCTGAGTTGTCTAAGAATGCAGAAACACTCCTCCAATGTCTCTGCTTTAGTTCCTGCCTACAGGTTCCTGCCGTGAGGTCCTGCCCTGACTTCTCTGGATGATGGACTACAAGCTGTAAAAGAGAATAAACCTTTTCCTTCTCAAGTTTGCTTTGGTTCTGGTATTTCATCACAGGAACAAAAAAAAAAAAACAAAAAACAAAAAAAATAAATAAAAAGCCTAACAAAGAAAGAAATAGGTGCCAGAGAATAGATAGTTACTGTTTCAAACTTGATAATGTTTTAAATAGAACTGTAAAAGGACTTAAAACTTTGGGCAAGGAAACCCATTAAATTTCAGAACTTAATGAGGTGTTTTAGAAGCTGAAAACAGTACAGATGATGGAGCCCAAGAGTCAAACATAAAACTCAAAATTACAAACAAAATAAATCCTTAAAGCTACATTCTAAGACTTGTACAAATTCTAGTTCTAAGAAATCTGGTAATAATATAAGGATCAAAACATATATCCACTTCAAAGGAAACGTGTGTCAATGAACAAATTGCTAAAATGTCACAAGGTTTAGGAAACTCAGAGACACAAATAAATTTATATTTATAATAGAGCCTCATGCTTTGACAGTGAAATACAATACCAAAGCTCATAAAAGGCAAATTGTGAAATTTGGATAGGTATTGTTGAAATATGTTGGATAAAATTTGTTGAAATAATATTAAACAATAATATTAATGAACTAAATTTTTCCTAGGTTTGGTTGAAAGAAAAATAAAAAAAAAAGGCAAGAATTTTTTAAGAAGTATGAACAGAAATAAAAATCTGTGTCTTTGTAGCAAGAAAAGAACTTTATTTACTCCGGTGACATTTCACATTGCTCCAGAATATATTATCAGTTATTCACAATATGGCAAAAAGTCTGGAAAATTTCACCTGATTTTACTAGGAAAAATAAATAAATGAAAAAGTATGGTGGGATCCTTATTACACAAGAAAGATTACCTTTTTATTTATTATTATTTTTGAACTTATTTACTTCATATACCACTCACTACCCCCTCCTGGTCTTCCTCTCCCACAATCCTTCCCACACCCCTTCCCATTTTTCTATGATTGGGTGGGAGCCTCCCTCGGGTATCCATCTACCCTGCCGTATTAAGTCTCTGTGTGGCTAGGCGTATCCTCTCCCACTGAGGTCAAGCAAGGCAACCCAGCCAGAAGAACATATTCCACGTGCAGGTAACAGCTTTTGGAATAGCTCCTGCTCCAGTTGTTTGGGACCCACATTCAGACCGAGCTGCACATCTGCTACATATGTTCAGGGAGGCCTAGGTCAAGCCCTTGTAAAAACCTTAAAAGAGCAATTTTTAACTCAGTAAGGAAAAAGATAAAAACCCACTATACCCTAACCAAGCCTGAACAATAAAAGAACTTTAGGAAGAATCATGAGGCCTGACCTCAAGCTGTACTACAGAGCAGTAGTCATAAAAATTGCATGCTATTGGTAGAGAAACAGACAAGTCAATCAATGGAATTAAATTGAAGACCTGGGAACAAACCCACACACCAATGGACGCATGGTTTTTGACAAAGAAGCCAAAACAGTACAGTGGAAAAAAGAAAAGTATATTCAATAAATGGTGCTGGTCTAACTGAATGTCTACATGTAGAAGAATGAAAATAGATCCATATTTATCACCCTGCACAAAACTCAAGTCCAAGTGGATCAAGGACTTCAACAAAAAGCCTAATACGCTAAATCTTATAGAAGAGAAAATGGGAAATAGCCCTGAATGCATTGCTACAGAAGACAATTTACTGAACAGAACAATAATGGCTTAGGCTTTAAGATCAACAAATAATAAATGGGATCTCATGAAACTGCAAAGCTTCTGCCAATAGAACAAAACAACAGCCTACAGATTGGGAAAGGATCTTCACCAAGCCTACAGCTAACAGAGGCCTAATATCCAACATTTATAAAAGATTTTGTTTTTAATCACACATTGTATGCATGTGTTTTCATCTTCACATATATACGTGTGTGTGTGTGTGTGTGTGTGTGTGTGTGTGTGTGTGTGTGTGTGTGCAGTGACCATTGCTTGAATGGAAACAAACTGAAGTCCTCTGAAAATACAGCAAATACTCATAAGAATGAGTTATTGCTGTAGCCCCACACATAAAGCTTTTAACAGCTTTGCTTTCCTTTAATTATTTTAAAATGTAACTATATTTTTGTGATAAATTCCATTACAGCAATAACACTGAAAATCTTTGATTAATGATGATAAATATGAAACTGGATACTAATTATTTATTTATTAATTTATTTACTAAGCTAAGAATAATGTTTTTGGTAAATCTATATACTGTCAGCTTGATATTATTTAAGCAGGTAGTGTTGTGATATGCCCAATTTTCTTATGATTATTTTTATATTATGGGCTTGAGAAAAACAAAATGATAAATTTTTATATTTAGAAATATTTTTCTTTTCTCATATGTTCAAAAGATAAAGCTCTGTTTTGAATAGTGGAAGCCAATCAAAAGATCCCCTAGTTAGGAAGCTGTTGATCACATTACCCATGGCTGCAATTCTGGGGAAATTACTATCTTTTCTTAATGATTTCATATCATGTTTATTTTATATGGATCCTCTGCAGGGAACAAGGGTGCTTTTAAAATCATAATTACTTGCATCACCTTCTCAGACAACTAGATTATCTGTTAAAACTGCAGTATTCTGGGAATAAAAGCTCATTAACAACCAAGCTCATTGAATAAATAACTTCTGTTTACTAAGATTTAGCGTAATTGTTCAGTTATGAAATGTAAGACCTACCTAAAGGAATCAACTTTATTCTCTTTTCTCAAGATAGAGGAATTTGGAGAAATAGTATATTTTAACTTAAAGTGAACTCGTCTTTAGTAGTAGTTAGCCAGGTGTTAAATCCTAGCTTTTAAATATAACATGTGATTGGCAATGTGAAAAGCTTATCAGCTTAGACTTAGGCTAAGATTTAACACGAAACACTGTAATATGTGCCTTACAGAAAGGTAGGGTACTATTTCATGAAAAACATTTAAAACATCTAGCACTGTTCTTCTATTATTTTACAACAAGTCCCTTGAGAGGAACCCAGGTTGTACACAGAATTTGAAGGAAGGTGGAAACATTCTTGCACAGAATCTGTGCATCTGCTGAAAATGACTTCTGGCCAGATGCAGGCACCTGCACTCAAGTTTAATTATGAGCTTCTGTTTTGTTGTCAGGACTGTGGGAGATCACCTGACTCTGCCTTCTTCAATCATCACCCAGCTATATGGCACATGTGATCAGAGAGATAGCAGTGTTGCAGGAGTGGGGATGGCAAGGCTGATTGAGCCCTCAGGTAGATGTATCACATTGTTATTCTTACTCCCATCTACCAGTCAAACTGAACCATAACCTGATCAGATTTGAAATGTAGAAAACTATACTTGTTTCTTGGGAGACTTTCAGTCATTATTTTTACCAGCTAGCTGATGACCTAAATAATTTAAGTTACTGAATCACAGAAAGATGATATAGACCTCAAATCATCATTGTTCTTTGAGAAGTACTTAGTTTGTCTAGGAAAGCAATGAATGAGAGTGAACACCAAAACCTAGTTATTATCATTGCTAATATTAATAAGAATTAACATATTAATAAAGTGGAATTAGGACTAAGACACAGAATGCTTTAATGTAACAGTTACTGGGTTAATAATTCAAGTCATCAGTACAACCATTCTGGAAATCAGTCTGGAGGTTCCTCAGAAAATTGGACATTGAACTGCCTGAGGATCCAGCTATACCTCTCTTGGGCATATACCCAAAAGATGCCCCAACATATAAAAAAGACACGTGCTCCACTATGTTCATCGCAGCCTTATTTATAATAGCCAGAAGCTGGAAAGAACCCAGATGCCCTTCAACAGAGGAATGGATACAGAAAATGTGGTACATCTACACAATGGAATATTACTCAGCTATCAAAAACAACGAAGTTTATGAAATTCGTAGGCAAATGGTTGGAACTGGAAAATATCATCCTGAGTGAGGTAACCCAATCACAGAAAGACATACATGGTATGCACTCACTGATAAGTGGCTATTAGCCCAAATGCTTGAATTACCCTAGATGCCTAGAACAAATGAAACTCAAGACGGATGATCAAAATGTGAATGCTTCACTCCTTCTTTAAAAGGAGAACAAGAATACCCTTGGCAGGGAAGGGAGAGGCAAAGATTAAAACAGAGACTGAAGGAACACCCATTCAGAGCCTGCCCCACATGTGGCCCATACATACACAGCCACCCAATTAGACAAGATGGATGAAGCAAAGAAGTGCAGACCGACAGGAGCCGGATGTAGATCGCTCCTGAGAGACACAGCCAGAATACAGCAAATACAGAGGCGAATGCCAGCAGCAAACCACTGAACTGAGAATAGGACCCCTGTTGAAGGAATCAGAGAAAGAACTGGAAGACCTTGAAGGGGCTCGAGACCCCATATGTACAACAATGCCAAGAAACCAGAGCTTCCAGGGACTAAGCCACTACCTAAAGACTATACATGGACTGACCCTGAACTCTGACCTCATAGGTAGCAATGAATATCCTAGTAAGAGCACCAGTGGAAGGGGAAGCCCTGGGTCCTATTAAGACTGAACCCCCAGTGAACTAGACTGTTGGGGGGAGGGCGGCAATGGGGGGAGGGATGGGGAGGGGAACACCCATAAAGAAGGGGAAGGGGAGGGGGATGTTTGCCCAGAAACCGGAAAGGGAATAACACTTGAAATGTATATAAAAATACTCAAGTTAATAAAAAAAAAAAAAATAAGTTAAAAAAAAAAAAAGAAATATATGCTCTGAAGATCAATTACCGAAAGAGATAATAGAAGAGTGCTGAAAGTTTTGTGAAGCTACAAAATTAGACTGGGGCATGCAAAAAAAAAAGAACATATAGGAATTATGAAAGAAAAGATCAGTGGTGAGAAATTACAGATATGCTTCCTCCGTTTCAGCATTGACTTTGGGGAAGCAGCAGATGTAAATAAAGGACACAGACTGTTCCTTCTCAACCTCATCTTATGCACCTCTTCTCCTGCTGCCTTACATCCCAGAGCCCCAGCCAGCACACCTTCTTTAGATCCCTACTGCTTTCCAAGAGTCAACACATCTGCCCGGAACTACTTTCTTTTCTTTGATGGTTAGCTGGACTGTTGGTTAAATGGGAACATCCAAGGATGGACTGCATATTTGAACCAGTTGTATCCCATCTTGCATCTTAGAAAATAACTGTTCCCATTTTCTAACAAGAGATTCCAGATACTCCAGAGAGAGTAAAACCAGTCATGAGTCATTGGTGCAGTGTGGGCAACCAGGGATATATAAGCCATAAAGGTACTGAGGAAAAGGGCCATTGTCACAGTGCTACAAGGTAATGCTTCTTCGCCTCGATTTCTTCACTTGCTTATTTATGTTCCTTTCTTGAGCTGTGACCAGAGCAACCTCTGCAGAACCAGAGCCATCTGGTTTAACTCAAATTCTATACCATCGTGAGTCATGCTCACACATCTGTAATCCTAGCAGTCAGAAAATAGAAGATGAGGAGTTCAGGACCACTTTTGGTGGGTTATGTGAGAACTGTCTTTACAGTGAAAGGGTGAAAAGGAGATTGGAGAGAGAATAAAAGAAAGAAGAGTACCTGTTTGTACAATAAACAAGTGAGCAAACAAATAAACCCAAATTGATGTAACAGGAAAAAAAAAGGAATAGGGAGGCAAAATTTAGAACAGAGTCTGAAGGAACACCCATTCAGAGCCTTCCTCACATGTGGCCCATAAATATAGAGCCACCAAACTAGATAAGATGGATGAAGCAAAGAAGTGCAGGCTGATAGGAACCAGATGTAGATCTCTCCTGCAAGACACAGCTAGAATACAGCAAATACAGAGGCGAATGCCAGCAGCAAGCCACTGAACTGAGAACGGGACCCCGGTTGAAGGAATCAGAGAAAGGACTGAAAGAGCTGAAGGGGCTTGAGACCCCATATGAACAACAATGCCAACCAACCAGGGCCTCCAGGGACTAAGCCATTACTCAAAGACTGTACATGGACTGATCCTGGGCTCCAACTGCACAGGTAGCAGTGAATAGCCTAGTAAGGGCACCAGTGGAAGGGGAAGCCCCTGGTCCTTCCAAGGCTAGACCCCCAGTGAACAGCATTGTTGGGGGAGAGCTGTAATGGGGGTAGGATTGGGAAGGGAACACCCATATAGAAGGGGTGGGGGAGAGGTTAGGGGGATGTTGACCTGGAAACCGGGAAAGGGAATAACATTTCTAATGTAAATAAGAAATACCCAAATTAATAAAGATGCAAAAATTAAAAAAAAATAATTCAAGTCATCATTAGGTACACAGACACACATATTTGTAATAGACCACTGAGGGACAGTGGTGGGCTCCTGGAAATTGGGTGCGCTAACATGTGTTAGGGTATGAGATCTGGTGGTTGGTTTCAAATGAGCAACACTTGCAAAAGGATCCTGTGGGTAATGAGGAAGATGTGCATTGCAATTTGTAGAGGATCTATTGTGAGCTTTGTATCTGCTAAAGAGAGGCTCAGTGGTTAAGGTCATATGAAATTCATAGGCAAATGGATGGAACTAGAAAATATCATCCTGAGTGAGGTAACCCAGACACAAACACACACACACACACACACACACACAAACACACACACAAACACACAAAAACACACAAACAAACACACACACACACACAAACACACACAAAGAAAAAGAAAAAAAACACACATGGTATGCACTCACTGATAAGTGGATATTAGCCCAAAAGCTTGGATTATCCATGATACAATCCACAGATCACATGAAGATCAAGAAGAAGGATGAGGAAAGTGCATATGCTTCAGTCCTTCCTAGAAGGGGGAACAAAAATATTTATAGGAGGAAATATAAAGACAAAGTTTGGAGCAAAGACTGAAGGAAAGGTCATTCAGAGACCGCCCCACCTAGAGATCCAGCCCATATACATACAGCCACCAAACCCAGACAATATTGATGATGCCAAGTGCATGCTGACAGGAGCCAGATATAGCTGTCTCCTGAGAGGCTCTGCCAGAGCATGACAAATACAGAGGTGAATGCTAGCAGCAAACCATTGAACTGAGATGGGGTCCCCACTGGAGGAGTTAGAGAAAGGATTGAAGGAGCTGAAGGGGCTTGCAACCCCATAAGAACAACAATACCAACCAACCAGAGCTCCCAGGGACTAAACTACTACCCAAAGACTACACACGGGTAGACTCATGGCTCCAGCTGCATATGTAGCAGAGGATGGCCTTGTGGGGCACTAGTGGGAGAAAAAGCCCTTAGTCCTGTCAAGGCTGGACCCCTTAGTGTAAAGGAATGTCAGGGTGAGGAGGTGGGAAGGGGTGGGTGGATGGGTGAGGGAACACCCTCATAGAAGAAGGTGAGGGGGGATGGGATAGGCAGTTTATGGACAGGAAACAGGGAAAGGGGAAAACATTCGAAATGTAAATAAAAATATATCCAAGAAAAAAAAGAAAATGATGGAAGTTCAGTTCCCAATACCCATGTCTGGCAGATGTCAGGAGCCTGCCTTAAACTCTAGATTACCCAGTGTCTTCTTATGACCTCTTTTCTGGCACATAAGACAGGATGGGTGGCTCGTGAATGAGCTTACTGAATTTCTGTGGGAATTAATGAATGTGAAGTTTATTTACTTCCCATAGAACTCTGTGAATATTGTCACCAACTAAGGCTAGAAATTAGCAATGCAGCTTTTTTTTAAAAAAACAATCAGATGTCAAACATTTTACATTTTTCCAATAAGTTGAGTTTGTAATTAAAATGCTATTGCTTAATCATTTATTCAGTTATTCCTAACACATTTAGGAAAGTAAAACTCTAAAAGCCCTTTAGTCTTTTTAGACTTTTTAATGTCACACTTAGAGGAAATAATTGTGGTTTCTTGCTGTTTTTCAGAAGTTTGCATGAGACGGACTAGGTGGAATTGGGAATGATAATGGTGAATGGATTTGGTCAATCAATTATGAATTAAAGTAAAAAAAAATAAAATGGTATTAAAATAATTTTGTTCAGTCCCATTCATAAAATCAGAGAATATTGCTATCTCTGTATTTTTTCATTAATTTGATGTTGCTAATATGGAAATCCAAGACAGTGCCCTCAGTAACAATCACTTGCTCTATATACCTATATAGTTGTTTAGTGAGAAGATTTAGAGTTTAACATTCCTTGGAAGGGATTTCTCTTTTTTGGTGGCTTTGGTGATTCATAAATGTAATTGAGTATGAATAACTCTATATATGACAAAATGATATAGGACATAAAGTTATAAAGATTAATTAACTGAATCAGTGGACACAAATTTTCTAATTAGTGGGAAATTACACACAAACCTCAATAAATTGTTCTGGGATATTCCTTTTTTCTGAGATTTAGGAAAATAATACTAAAGGATGAGAAATTACTCTTACCATTACTTTCACTCTGCATATGAGAGTAATGCCATTTCAGTGCCTAAAAAATTGTAAGAAATAATCATTTCAGAATAAAAGTTGATCCCCTAAATGCATTGATTTGGCCTGTGAAGCAATACTATTCAGTACTTTACTTCTAAAATCTTTCTCTTTTATGGTAAAATAATGGCCAATTTGAAATTCATAACAGTTGCATTAATTCACATTCATCTAGAAATATTTAAATTCCTCAAAATCCACCTTTATTAGCATGTATGTGTGTTGCTTGAAGTTATAGCTAAACATATCTTACTATGTAAAATAGAGTAAGCCATGAAAAGGACAGTCAAGTAATATACATTTTATAGCCACATTTTGAAAAATTGTCTTTGCTCAAGATGTTGCATATTCTGACAATGTTCCTCTCTTAGCAAATTCTGAGTAAGCAAAAAGTACTAGGGAAGTAAAAGTTAGAGAAAGAGAATAAGAAAGATCTAGTAGGGAGTACATTCTGCAAACACATGGACAGTTTGACACTAGTAAGAGAAAATCTTTAAAAAGAAAAAATTTTAAAGTTGACACAGGTTTTCAAAAACCTAGTTATCTGTCTCTAATTTCTGTTGGAACTAAGGATGAGACAGCATACTGAGTTCTGAACTAGGTATCAGTTACATAATGGATGTTCTCAAACTTTGTTTTCCTGGATAGCCAGGAACTTGAGACTGGATAGCACCAAGACCAAGGTTAGAATCGAAAATAACTGGAAAAAAACAATGAAATTATCCCTAATGTTTTTTCTACTACATTCATGGGCTGTTGCCTAAATCCAGTCATTATCAGAGAGGCTTCCTCCGGCAGCAAATGGGACCAGGTACAAAGACCCACAGTAAAACATTATACAGAGAATCTACATTGAAGGTTTCCATCAAATCCCTCTCCTCAGAGATTAGAAAACCGATGAAAGAGTGGGAAGAAGGATGCTAGGATTCATAAGGGACAAAGGACACCAGTAGAACATGACTCACCTAATCAACTAAGCAGGGCTCAAATGGCCTCACAGAGACTACAGAAGCAAATATAGGGTATGCATGGATCTGCAACATGTCCTGGGTGCCTATGTTGTGGCTGTTTGCTTGGTGTTTTTATGGGACTCCTAACAGTGTGACAGGAGTGTCTCTGACTCGCTTGTCTGCTCTGGGGACTCTTTGCTCCTACTGGTTTGCCTCATCCAGCCTGGATGTGAAGGCTTTTGCTTTCACTTACTTTACCTTGTCTTGTTCTGTTCGTCTGTCATCTCTTGGACACTTGCTCTTTTCAGATAAGGAAATGAAGGGGCAGTGGGTCTAGAAGAGAGGGAAAGTAGAAGAGAGATGGGAAGAGTGAGGGGGTGGAACTGTGGTTGGGATGTATAGTATGAGAGAGGATGTATTATATTTTTAAATATAATAGAATAAAATAATTTCAAAGCTAACTTACTGCACAAAATTTTATTGATAGGGAAAGTTTCAAATAATAAAATTAGCAGTTCCTTGCAATAGTTTCATCCAAATTTTCTAATTAAAAAGAAACTTCCTCTTAGTAAAAAAAAAAAAATTAAAGGAAACATTGAAAGTTCCTGCATACCTATCTACAGATTTCCTTATTTTTTTAAACTTTATGATATGTTCATTGTAGTTGATTAACCAATACCACTACAGTATTCACTACTGAAGACTTTATTTCACTTAAATGTCTATTTACCTCCAGATTGTTCTACTAAGAAGTTCATTACATTTTGTCATTGTACCTTGTAAGGCACCTGATGGCTGTGATCCTATCACAAAACTTTCTGTTTGCAGTGATACGGCGCTCTAACCACCTGATGTGAGTGGGATTAAACTGTTGAACATTACCATTGAACAGTTTCCACAGAGAACACTGACTGCGTATTTTATATTCGCTGTAACAAATACTTTACAAATACTAGCATGTGATTTATAATGATGAGATTCCTGTGTTTAAAATATACAGCATTCAGTTTGAAAAGCACATGCCTTGTTGGTAACCATCATCCAGCACTCACAATAATGAGCATAGCTGTCTATTATTTCTCCAGGAATCGTTTGGAAAGACTGGAAGTCATTTTTCTGGCAAGACCATCTTGGCTGTCAGAGATTCCTAGATGGCAGATGGGCCTGTTCGGGAAGAATGCAAATCAAATTAGCACAGTCAGACGAAGGCTTTTGCTGACACTGGCAACTTGCATTTAATAATAGTCCTGAAGCCAGAAATAATTCCACAGACAAAATTAATGTTAAAAGACAGTAATTCTAGGTCCAGAATCTCATTTCACAGACTCACTTCACAGTCCCAGCGCTTGGCTCACAGTTCTGAAGGAATTGGCAGAGCCGACTCTATAATAAAATGATGATTCTCCAGTTGAGTGTTCCCTTTCAATTGCCAGCATTCTACCACACGGGCACAGTGCTACCTTCCTGTATTCCTAGGCACTGAATCTGTTTCCCTTTGATAAGACAAAAGCTCTGTGCATAAAATGATGACAGCAATTGTAAGAACCAGCAACCCTGACCTCTTCAGCTTAGATTTTCTTCTTCTCCTTGAGGAAAGAAACAACTGTGGTATCATTGCGCAATCACAGACTCACTTATAAAGTCCTGATCCAACAAACTTGGGACTGGATTGTATTTTAAAGGATATTTCAATGGGAAAATGTGCTATACATCAAGACTGTAAGATGTAATCCAAGTGAAAATATTTCCCAGTTTATAACTGGGTAGGTCTCAGCATTAAACATTGACGTGAGAATTATGGAATTTGTGAAACATGAATACATCCTGAAAACTGCACACATGTATTAGGATGAAAGTTTTTATTGCTGTGATTCCATTATAAAATGAGTGAGAGCCAGGATGCTCCCAATTCATCAAGAATTATAACGCAGAAAATCAACTTAAGTAGAACTTTCTTATATATGTGCTTAACATATTTGTTGTAAAAGAAAAAGTCACACAAACATCTTGTGTCAGTTTCTTCAGTGTATTCCATTCGCTCTCATTTTTTTCCTTGGTTATAGTAATATGTTTTCATTTTATATACGTTTTCTTATATTTTTGGTTGAGCCTAGCCTTTAACAGCTGAGCTCTCTCTCTCTTGTCCTACACAACTGGAAAAATCCAGATCTGTGACATGTGCATTGTGAATGGATTTCAATTATCATGATATTTGAATATAGAATTAGCTGCAAAAGCGAGATTATGTCCTGTCAAACTGACCTGCCACTGTATCGGCAGGCAAGTCTGTGACTATATATGCTGATGAGAATTTGGATTCATCCCCTGTGTATTTATGTCCACTCGAATGAATGAGTACTCAGCCTAGGCTCTCTGTGTAATTTCTGTTTCTAGTTCACTTTATATTTTGCTTGATTTTTTTTCTACTTTTCATTATGCCATTGTTAGTTGAAATACTCCAAGCTTTATCTTGTCCCTGCTGCAAGATGTATGACAGGCTTCAGGCACTGTGTCCACACACTTATTCCTTTAAATATTTGGAAGCCATTTCAAGTCTGTTTGGCTTAGCACCCTAGTGTCACTCAGTGCCATTACTACTGACATGTCCTAGCAATCAAATCAATAAAGCGTCTGATTCTATTGCAGATTTTCTATGGCGCCTAAGAGAGAATGAGAATTAGCAGCAGCTAGGCCCTATGTTCAGTCCTTGTGTACTTTAAGGTAATTTTTGTGCACCTGTCTCTCATTCATCTACAAATTCAGCATCCTTATCTTCTAACTGACATTTAATGAATATATACATGAGCATTTTGGATTCCAGTGTTGTCCTAGATATTTTATTTTGTCTTCCTTTAAATAAGGTTTGAGCCTAAAGGACAGGTTCTTTGTTGAATAAATTGGAATTTGCAGAAACATTTTGCATTGCAATTCTTTTTATTTTGAACAAGCCTCGAAGTTGTCAAAATTCCTTCTCTTCCTCTACTGTCAGTCTGACCCATGGAAGTCCCATGGGAGATGGAGGTCTGGCAGCCCCAACTCCTCTCAGGAAAGAGAAGTACATAAATGTCAGAATCATTTCTAAAACCACAGTGTTGCTCAGGGATGGTTTAATTATACAATTAGTCCTGTAACAATGCTTTGCCTCTTATTTGTGTACATTTCCACATCTGTAACATTGCAAACATAAGTCTTGATCTTTTAAAATGTGGCTAAGTAAAAAACATCTGGAAATATTTATTATGGTAATACCAAAATTATATATACTATCCCCTTGAGAGCAGAGTCCATAGGAAAAGGCAAAGACAGCACTTGGTGATGGAATCATCCTGGAATACAGAGGTACAGAATAGATCCAAACTTCTACCTTACTCTTCTTTCTCTTTCTGTGTCTCTTTTTATCTCTATCTTTCCAGCTCCTTCTCCCCTTTAATATCTCCCCCTCCTCACACACACATATACACACACTTGAATAAACCTATACATTTAGAATAAATGCAATTTTTAACACTCTATTGTCAGTAGTCAAATAACTCTATGTGAGGGGAGAAACACAACAAAGACATTGGCAAAAAGGAGTTCATGATCACTTTCTTGTGATATTATGGTATTACTAAACAAATAAAAGAGCAGATGTATAGATAGGGTGAAACAATATTAATTATTCATCCTCGTGGAGAAAAAGGAACACTCCTCCATTGTTGGTGGGATTGCAGACTGGTAAAACCATTCTGGAAATCAGTCTGGAGGTTCCTCAGAAAATTGGACATTGAACTACCTGAGGACCCTGCTATACCTCTCTTGGGCATATACCCAAAAGATGCCCCAACATATAACAAAGACACATGCTCCACTATGTTCATAGCAGCCTTATTTATAATAGCCAGATGCTGGAAAAAACCCAGAAGCCCTTCAACAGAGGAATGGATACAGAAAATGTGGTACATCTACACAATGGAATATTACTCAGCTATCAAATACAATGACTTTACGAAATTCATAGGCAAATGGATGGAACTGGAAAATATCATCCTGAGTGAGCTAACCCAATCACAGAAAAACATACATGGGTATGCACTCATTGATAAGTGACTATTAGCCCAAATGCTTGAATTGCCCTAGATGCACAGAACACATGAAACTCAAGAAAGATGACCAAAATGCGAATGCTTCACTCCTTTAAAAGGGGAACAAGAATATCCTTGGCAGGGAATAGGGAGGCAAAGTTTAGAACAGAGGTAGAAGGAACACCCAGTCAGAGCCTGCCCCACATGTGGCCCATACTTATACAGCCACCCAATTAGATAAGATGGATGAAGCAAAGAAGTGCAGGCCAACAGGAACCGGATGTAGATCTCTCCTGAGAGACACAGCCAGAATACAGCAAATACAGAGGCGTATGCCAGCAGCAAACCACTGAACTGAGAACGGGACCCCTATTGAAGGAATCAGAGAAAGAACTGGAAGAGCTTGAAGGGGCTTTAGACCCCATATGAACAACAATTCCAAGCAACCAGAACTTCCAGGGACTAAGCCACTACCCAAAGACTATCCATGGACTGACCCTGGGCTCCAACCTCATAGGTAGCAATGAATAGCCTAGTAAGAGCACCAGTGGAAGGGGAAGCCCTTGGTCCTACCAAGACTGAATCCCCAGTGATCGTGATTGTTGGGGGGAGGGCGGCAATGGGGGGAGGATGGGGAGGGGAACACCCATAAAGAAGGGGAGAGGGAGGGGCTAGGGGGATGTTGGCCGGGAAACCGGGAAAGGGAATAACAATCGAAATGTAAATAAGAAATACTCAAGTTAATAAAGATAAAAAAAAATTATTCATCCTCATAATGTAGACTAATCTAAATTTTACCAGATGTGTATTCAATTACTTAATTTCCAAATGAGTTTTACTCTTATTAGTTAAGTTTTAGGAAAGCGTTTTAGCTAAGTGTTGTCTATGAGTTGATAGTTGTAGTTTGGCAAACCCTTACAACAAACTCTCTGTTAATATTCTATGAAAGTACAAAAAGGAACCTAAAAAACTATTCTTCAGATGTTTGCAGCAATTATTCATAGGTAGGCAAAATTGACTTCAGATATCCCTGACCTAAGAGACAATTCTGTGTAACCATGGCTTAAATTAATCTAAAAGATTTACTGGCACTAACTCCTTGACATCTGTTACTTAACTTTCCAATGTCAGAGCATATCAGACCAATCAGGAGGAATATTTTTTAGGTATCATTGGACAATGGAGGACAAGCCAATAACTGTTGAATCAGCAATACCATCGGTAGAGAAATGTGAATGTTCTGATCACATAAAAAACCTTCTAGGTCTGTGTGATCCACCTGGAATGCAATCATGCTACACACCTTCTAGTTGAAATACAGATATGGTCCAAATCCCAAACAATGTTAAGTAAACATTGTTTAATCCCAAACTATGGTGTCTAATTGAGAGACAGACGAAGTGATAAAACAGAGAACGATTTGACGGAATGAGACAGAATGAGACATATGCAATTCTCAGGACAGAGAGGGAGGCTCCTTAAGAGCAATGCAGGAGGAGAGAGTCAGCTGGGAGTCAGTGCAGTGAGTGCAGTGCACTGGAGTTGAATTTGTGAGTTCATGCACTTCAGTTCAGGTCAGCAGAAACAGAGGAGGCCAGAGGATAAGAAGGAGCCAGAGATTAGAACTAATTGCCAGAGTTAGTTTTAGTCCAAAGAGAGCAATTCGGGGAGAAGTTGAGAGAACCCAGATTGAATCAGTCAGCTTGGAGAGGAGATGGAGCAAGGGCAGATTTGCAGAATCAGACAGCCAGAGTTCAGAAAAAAACAAAAAGGGGTTAGTTTATTCAACAGTAATCCACAGAGACACAACAATTATAACCTTCAAGGAATATTTTTCAGAGACAAAAGTAGTATTAGAACTGAAATAAAGTCACGCTGGGTATGCTAGCAGCTCCCTATAATTCTAGCACTTGGGATGCTGAAGTAAGAGATTTGCATAAGGCTTCAAGTTGAGAGCTTGTTACTAAACAGCAAGATGGTGTTACTTATTAGAGCCATTGTGAAAGCAACTAAAAGTGGAGAAGTTATAAAAAATAAATGGTTCTTATGCAGAGTTATCTTTACTAACTAAATTTGTTCTAACCTTGGTCCCTTCTATTTATTACATTTGTTTGAGACAGACAATCCAAATAAAGATTGAGGTGTTAAAACAGTTGGAAATTGTAACAAGCATGGGAAGAATGAACGTATTCTAAAGAGACAGATGTGTATCTCAGTCTACCAGACTACTGAAACAACAGATGCTCTGAAATGGGTACCTCTTTGGGGAGCAAGCAGAGCCCAAGTTAAGTCTGATTGCTACAGACTAAGTCTGATTATGCCTGTGAAATAGAGCGATGTGAAAAACTTGTGTTTCTTAAGAGAGTTTTCCCTCACACAGTGAACACCTCAACAAGTCTGCCATTGTGGGACACACTGCAATGTGAACAGACCCAGAAGAGCTGTTATCAAAACTTTTCAGGAAACAGTGTTTGCAGAAATCCTGTCTTTAGTTTCACCCAGTAATAGTGGAAGTCAACTGCAGAAACGCTTGTCTCTTAGGAGATAAATTCCCAACTTTGCAAGTACATTTTTTTATTAAACTGTCAAGAACAGTTTATGTAGCTCAAGGAAACAGACTTACCAATACCACTAAAACAATCTTATCTTTAAAATTATAAGTTTAGAAGGTGAGTATTAAAATGAATTCAGAAATGTTGGAACTGTAACTCAGTCATTTAATACAGCTGTTGAAAAAGCCTCTTATCCCTAATCAAAACGTGAATGCCTTGCAGTATGTATCTTCAAATTAGAGCTTCGTTTTATCTCTAGCAAGAAGAAATGGCAGGGAGAAAATATATAACAATTTCACCCAATTTTTAAAGCACCTCTTTTTCTGTATGTCATATCTTATTAGCAGCATTAGCTGCAATTTCAAAATGAAATAACCTTATTTTGCTCCTTTGAATACTCTTATTCAACTAAAAGCAAATTTTAATAACCTACCAGGATTCATTTTGAAAATGCACCTTTAAAATTATTCTATTTGTTATAATTTGCATAACTGTTTTTGGGCACAGTAGAGTCTCATAATCTACTAATAATAACTAAAAAATCCAGAGTGCTTCTCAAGGTGCTTAAATGTGGTGATATAGCAACGGGCAATGCTTAATATAGCCAACTTTAATAAGGGGGAGAAAAGGAGCTTTGAAAACCAAGAGCTTATCGGGTATAAATTTAACTCATAAAACCAGAATAGAAAAGCTTCTGCATAACAGGAGAGATAAGAAGCAGAGTGAAAATCTATAGAAAGTGAACACATCTTTGCCAAGTACACTTCTCACATACAGGATACATAAAGAATTTGAGAACTTAAATACTGTAAACTGATCATTTCAAAATTGGGCAAAGGAATGGAATAGATATTTCTCAGAAGAAATATAGATGACCTATAAATATACTGAAAATGTTCAAAATCCTTAACCATCAAAAATGCAAATTAAAAATGAGATTCTATCCATATACAAATGAATAGCACTCATCAGGGAAACAATGGGATGATAGGAAAAGAAGGAATTTACTTACTCATGGTACAAGTGTAAACCAGTTTGGTCATTAGGGAAAACATTATGGAGGTTCTTTACAAGTCTGAAAACAAAATGTTCATATAACTTCTGGATATACATCCAAAGAAACACGAGTTATCATCCAAGAGAGGTACTCATACATTCATTTGAATGTAGAACTTTTAACAATAACCAAGGTGGGGCTGGGGATTTAGCTCAGGGGTAGAGCGCTTACCTAGGAAGCGCAAGGCCCTGGGTTCGGTCCCCAGCTCCGGGAAAAAAGAACCAAAAAAAAAAAAAACAAAAAAAAAAAAAACAATAACCAAGGTATGGACTTAACCTGGATGACTACCAACAGATAAATTAATTTTATCTGACAGATAAATTATGTGTATCTGACAGAATTCAATTTATCAATAACTGTTACTGAAATTGTGATAAGAAAAGATCATAAACAAACGGAGGGTGGTAAAGCAATAAGGGCAAATGTAAACAAAATAAAATATATTTATTGATGAAGTATAGTAATGACTTCTATTATTTTGTGTGTGATTGAACGTTTTGTTTAAACATGAAACAGAGCAGGTCTCATCCTCTTGGTTTGAAGATGTACATCATATTAGCTAGTACTGTTCAGACCAGCAATATGAGAGAGGGGAATCTCTCTGAAGTAAGACTGTTCTTTAGAAGTAATTACGTGACTCCGACAAGAAAGCATGTAGGCTGACTGCAGATCTCCACAGCTCCTTCCATTCCTTCAAGTCCGACCTCTTCGTCTCTCCACAGCTTTGTAGCAGACCACCTAATTTGGCCACTTTTTATGCCCTGTTCCCATTCCTAGGGGACTAAGCAGATCCTGGTAGAACACCCTACTTTCCTCCCTACTGTGGATTCACCAGCCCCATCTACATTCCTGTCAGCTACCAATGCCTAGAAACATGTTTTACCCAGAACAAGTCACCATACCTATTAGGATCTCCAAAATTTAGTACCAGGCAAAGCAAAACCAACACACTCTCCTAAGAAACAGACAGGGCAGGAAAAACCAAGGAACCTAACATCCACCAAACGAAGACAAGAGCAGATATCAGCACCTACAAGGTCAAACCTCCCACTTTTAGATACCTAGATGATAGTGTAAAAACACAACTGATAACAGCCAGGACAATACATCTCCACTAGAGCCCAACCACCTTACTACAGCAGGCCCTGAGTGTTGCAACATAGTGTAAGTGTAGTACCAATGAAGTGTGCAAGAACCCCGACAGACCAATCAGGAGTCAATACGATACAATCACACCAGGGTCTTTATTTATAAGCTTGAGCTCAGGCTTAACTCACCACTGACATACAGGATGGTTCCAGTGCAGAAAAGCCCCAAGCACTCATCAGGACAAGGTTGTATAGAAAACGGCAAGCGAGGGGGTGTCTGTTTCTAGCCACTACTCAGAGTGCTATTGTGGCCTTTGGCTGGTGTTGGGAACCAAACCATAAACTCAACTTCTGCTTTCCTTCTAATTGGCAATTGTTAGTCAGGAGCAGGCTTGTAACTAGGAGGTGCAGATTTGTTGGGGAAATAACCTGGAGATGCAGGTCTGGTTGGGGTTGGGTAACCTGGAAACTGGAGCTTCGTCCCAGCCTGTTAGTTGACTTGAGTTTAAACTTACGCCAGGTTTTTAAAGATGAAGTCTGAACCCAAAAATTTGGTCTCTCACAAGCACAAGGATCTTAAAATATCTTTTTTGATAGATGTTTTATGAAAGGAAATGAATAAATTAAGGAAATCTATGAAAACACGAGCAAATAGTAGAAGGAAATGAGTAAAACAGTTCAAGACCTGAAAGTGTAATTAAAAGAGAAATCTGGCAGAGAAAAATTTAGGAATCTCGAAGGCAAGATTCACCAATGGAACACAAAAGATAACAGAAGTTCAGGCACTGGTAGTATGCTAGTGGAGATTCTTCTCTACAACCTCTCAGTTCTAGAAGCCGTGTTAGGCTTCCTATGTGTATAGATATTTGGTCATTCTCAGATTTCTGACTGAGTTGAAGACTGATTATAGTCTCATAGCTTATCAGGCTGTATAACTCTGAAAATACATATTTTATTGTATAGTTATCAGATAGTAGCCAAGATATAATACAGATTTTCAGCCTTTCTTAAGCTGGAATGAAGAACTAAATGTTCTGTCTAACTGATATAGTGATGAACTGGGTGTTGAGTATATCATATGCTTTATAAGTTGTAGAGTGGTAATAATTGTACTCAATTTATATATAAGTGAAAAGGCTTTTTAACTGGACAAAAAGGGGGAAATGTTGTGTTTTGCCCTGAAGTTACCTGTATTTTGATGCTAATTCTACTGCCCCAAGGTCACATACTCAGAACTCAGGTGACTTCACCAGAAACACATCCCCATTGAATTTGTAAAGTACAGATGAGGGGCAGGTACAGGATAGAAGGAGGCCTGTCATTGCAGGAGAAGGAAGGATGGGCGGGAGAGAAGTTTGAAGGAAGTGGAGGAGACTAGAGGAAGGAGAGGAGACAGTAAGAGGAGAGAGTGAGAAGCCATGGCAGGTGACATTAAGATTCTGCTCTGAGTATTTATAGGTTGTTATTAATGTTCCTAAGGGATGGATGGTACCAGGATTTGTATGTTTAAGTGGGCAATTATATCTTATCAATTGGGTCAAAAAAATTCTGCAAGCAAGGAAGACCAAGTAACTACAAAGGCAGACCTATTAGAATAGCACCCGACTTCTCAGTGGAAACGCTAAAAGCCAGAAGAGCCTGGACAGATGTTATACAGACTTTACAAGACTAGAGATGCCAGCCCAGACTGCCATATCCAACAAAGTTCCAATCACATTAAGAAATTCCATGATTAAACCACATTTAAGCAGCTCCAATCCTACAAAAAGTGCTAAAAGACAAAATTGCAACCTAAGAGGTGAACCACACCTAAGAAAACACATAAATAAGAAGCAAATAAACTATCAAATCAAAAGAGGAAACACACACACAATCACCACAACCAAAACCAACAACAAAGTAATAGGAATCAACAAGCACTATTCATTGATACTCTGAACATCAGTGCTCTCAATTCCCCCAATAAAATAATACAGACTAATAGAATGAATGTGAAAGCAGAATCCATCCTTCTGCTGAATCCAAGATATTCACCTTAACCTCAAGGATAACATCGCCTCAGGTAAATGAATGGAAAATGATATTCCAAGCAAATGACTCTAAGAAGCAAGCTGATGTGATCATTTTAATATCTAACAAAATAGACTCCAGACCAAATCTAATCAGAAGAGAGAGGAAAGGAAGCTACATACTCATCAAAGGAAAAATTCACAAAGAGAATATTGCAGTTCTTAACACCCGTGCCCCAAATACAAGGACACCCAAGTTTGTAAGGGAAACACTATTACAGCTTAAATCACACAAGGACCCTCACACACTGATAGTGGAAGACTTCAATATCACATTTGCACCTTACAGACAAAACCTAAACAGAAAAATAATGGTGTTTGCAGACATTATGAATCAAATGTACCTAACAGATATTTATAAAGCAATACACACTATATATATATATAATCTTCTCTGCACCTCATGGAACTTTCTCCAAAATTGACCACATACTCAGACAAAAAGTAAGCCTCAACAGATACAAAAAATTAAAACAACACCCTATATCCTATCCTATCTGACCATCATGGATTAGAGCTAGATATCTACAACAGAAATGGCATAATGCTTGCAAACTCATGGAAACTGAAAAGCTCTACTGAATGGAAAATGGATCAAGATAGAAATTAGAAATAAATTAAAGACTTTCTCAAATTCAATAATGAGTACACAACATGCCCAAAATACAGGACACAATGAAGGCAGTTCTAAGAGGCAAGTTCATAGTACTACCTCCCTGCATACACTGGAGAGATAGCATCTAGTAATTTAATATCATCCCTGAAAGCTCTAGAACAAAAGGGAAAAAGAAAAAAAGAAAAAAATTCAAACCTAAAAGAAATAGCAAGAAATAATAATCAAACTGAAGGCTGAAATCAATAAATTGAAACATTCTAACAAAAATAATATAAGGAATCAAACAAAAATAGTGGATTCTTTGATAAAATAAGTACAATTAACAAAATTAACTAAAAGACAGAGAGACAATATCTAAATGAACAAAACTAAAAATGAAAAGGACATCAAAAATTCCAGAGATGTCTTTGCCTTTTTAATAGCTGGATTCCATTGTGTAGATGTATCACATTTTCTTTATCCATTCTCCAGTTGAAGGTCATTTAGGTTGTGTCTTGTATTTTTATGTGCTACCTCTCCGAAATCTGAAGCAATACAACAAAGATACTAATGGACAGGAATCTCTACTATTTTCTTTCTTTATATACAATGTTATCCCGTGTTTCCCCCCTCTCCCATGCCCCCTCCCCCTTTAAGTGTTTGTCAGCAGTTCAAGACGCCTCTGTTGAGAATTCTCTCTTTAGCTCTGTGCCCCAACACCCCTTCAATGACAAAAGTCCTTGAGCGATCAAGGATGCAAGGGCCATACTTAAACATAATAAAGACAACATACAGCAAGCCAATAGCCAACATCAAATTAAGTAGAGAGAAATTCAAGGCAATCCCTTTTAAGCCATGAACAACGAAGGGCTGTGAACTCTCCTCATACCTATTTAATATAGTACTTAAAGTCTTAGCCAGAACAACAAGACAACTGCAGTAGATCACATGGATACAAATTGGAAAAGAAGAAGTCACTGTACCTTAATACAGTAAGCATCTTAACACAGCAGAAGCTTCCTCAAACATATACATATATGAAGGTGATCTAAATGAAATTGCCAAATAATGAGGGAGACAGAGCCCAAACTTGCCATCTCATGTCACCAAATTGAGCTGCCTGTACTGGGATTAGGCTAAATCTAGAGTTCTTGCCTAAACTTCTCCCATAGGAATCCCCAAATAATCCAGGCTGTTGCCAAGACTTTAGTTTGCTCTCCACAAACTGATGGCAAGGCCCTACTGCTAAAGGTAACATCTACACAACTCACATGTTCTTGTGTTCATTGAACATGGAAAGTTGAGGTGATGCCTACATAGAGCCTTTACCCCTAGTGGTATCTTTGGTACCAATACCTAATTTAACTTAAGGAAACTTAATAAAATGGAACCCATACCAACAGTGCTTGGGTGACTAAAACCTGAGACAAAATAGACCAGTGGCCCAGAGTAAAACCAAATATTTCTGTTCACAGCAAACAAAACAAACAGGTAGCAATCAAATGACTCCTAATGGCATTCACTGTTGGTTAAAAGTTTTCTCAGTATGTTCAATGTCTTATGTCAAGCTGAGAACTGGTAAGCATATACATTTAAATAATATTTTAATAATATGCAAAGCCTTTTATTTACCCATGAAGTGAGATTTCCTTTCTTCACTTCCAATGGGTCCTGATACATTTTTCAAAGAGGTATATTCTCGAGTACAACAGAGATTTACTTTTTCTTAATATATGAGGTATCATATTATTCAGGGTCTTACATCTTTTATTCTCTGCTCTGCACTAACTAGACTGTATTCTAGGCATGACGTTCATTCTGGCTCTAAATTTGACCTTGTAATATAGAATAGAGCCATCACTTAAACTTTTAATGGAGGCCAAATTTTGTTTCTTTAATACCATAGAAGTAAAAACATCTTAGCCTCTCAAGAGGCACTTAACTTACCAATAGTATGCATGTATGTATCAAAAATGTATTAATAGCTTTTCTGAAAGGATGTCACCACTGGAATTTATTTTTCATGCTGACAATTTTCTGTCCGACTATTTATTGAGGAAAATAAAATAAATATCGAGAGGGGATAAATGCAATTCCTGAATTGAATTATAGCTGATTGCTCTCTAAGAAATATACTTACACACTTTTAAGAACAACGCTTTTAAGATGTCCAGTGATAAAAAAGAAGCTTTCTAATTTTGCTTCTAGAATTAGAAACATTTTACCTCTTTCGGGGCCCATCTTAAGTAAGCATAATATGCTGATTTTCTTACCATTCTAGATATGTGTAATTTTGTAAAAGAAATTTAAAGACATGAGAAAGTATCTAGAAACAAGTAAGAATAGTTTAAAGTACAAAAATAAAATATTTGGAGAAAAATTTAACTTTAAAGTGAACTTTTAAAAAGGATAAAGAATAGTCAGGTGTAGAAATTAGCAATAGACATTTGGGGCAAAGGAGCAAATAGCACTAATAAATGAAAAAAGGATATAGGAAAAATGCACCCCATCCATGCCTTCATCTACTTCTTGTAACAGTTTTGGTAATAGTTAAATTATAAGCAATCATATTCATAATCATAAAATGATTATGATTAACTGTTTATGAAATTTTCTAGCAAGTAATCTGAGAATATGTTTAATAAGAAGTATGTGTTGATTTTGTTGAAAATTGAAATAAACTTCTATCCCAAATATTCTACATCTCTTAAATCATTGTTCACTTCTAGTCCTACTCATCTCTTCTGAGTCACTCCAAGACCTGTCACAGCTCTATCTCCTATGATATCTCTTCAGTTTTGTCTTTTGTTCTCTATTGGTAAAGTTTAGTTATCTGCTTCAAATGCAAATGGATGCATACCTTTTCTTCTCAAATGCTCTATATCTCCCCAGTCCTTATTAAACTCAGCCACACTGTTTGAATATGCCATAACAATCTTGATACCCATGAATCATACTACTAGTAAAATTTCAATTTATTAGCAATAAATTATCAGTCTACACAAATTCTGATATTCCTATTTTATTGCTTATATTTGCATAAAATATTTGGAATTATAATACAGATAACAAATCACACACAAACAATTTACAGCCCCAGAAAAATAAAGGGCTGAATAGAGGAGAGAGAATGGATAGCTTCCCTTGTTAGTCTCCATAGATATCAGGAAAAAAAAAATGAACCTTAGAATTCTTAGTGCTGTTTTAAAAGTAGCAACATATGTAAATTGCTTAAAATACAATTTGCGTGGTTAAAGATTATATGTGTGTTTCTGGGGAAATATTTTAGGAATATTTTATTTAGGCAAATTATTTATCAAAGAAATAATAAATATTACCATGGCCTCTCCTTTACCCCTGGCCACTGCACTCAAAAAGTGAATATCTGATCCTCCAGGTCATTTAGGGTCTGGAATTCACTGTCTATTGCAAAAAGAAGTGTGTGTGTGTGAGGGGGGAGGTGTTCCATTCAGACTTCAAGTGATTAATGAGTAATTACATAATAATAAAGAATTTGAAATTCTCAGATGCTATTACTTTTGTTACTTTATTCATTTGAGAATTTACTTTAAAAGCACCTAAAGAAATTTTGAGACAATTACCCAATATATCTATGAACACTCATAGCCACACAGGTGCAAAAATGACACATCCATCCTTGAGTGCAGACCGAAGAACGTCACATTCAATCATGCTCAACTACAGAAAGGAGCTTGTCAGAAATACTTGCCACTGGCTGAGTAACCCTGACATCTATAACAATCCATTATGTATTTTATCACCTAGATCTTCATCACGACTGTGCAAAACTTCATAAATGATTAGCTCTAGTGCCTAAGAGAAAGAAGCGTGCCCACGTGGGGGAGGTGAGTGACACTGCGGACTGTCCTGTCACCTAGGGGAGCACTCGTTGGTTATAAAACACTGATATTATCTCACCAAAGCACCACATAGGTAGAATACCCTTACAATATGTAATAATAATTTCAAACTCTAATTTGGAAATGACATTTCTATATGATTTAGAAGAAGGCATAGATTGCTGCTTTTATGTTTTGTTTTGTTTTTGCTTCTTGGTTTTTTGTTTGTTTTTGTAAATGGAGCATCTGTGTGAAAGTCACACTTGTTCATGGGTGATCTCTAGCTATTCTATTTTCTTTAAAAAGTCAGTTTGGGGTTTGAATATCTATTAAGAGACAACAGACAATAAACTGTATCATAGGTTGAGACATGAGCTCTAAAAATAACAACATTTACATATACATGTCCATGTTAAGAACACTCAAGGAGTAAAAACTCATCTGCTGTGTTAGGCTATTAGTCATTGTTTGGCTAACTCAGCCTTGGATCCTTCACCGATGCACTCCAAGGGGTTCAGCACACCCTCATCAGAGAGCATCGGCTAGCCTCAGACAACTGTAAACACGAGCTCATGACTGTTTGCAGCATTTTGCTAAAGAATTAATTCTGGTTAAAATTTTGCAAGAAAATATGAAAAACTGTAAGAAATGTGTGACAGTCGTACATGAATAAAACAGAATTTCAGCAGAAATCTAAATACATGATCTATCCAGAAACATATTGCTCCATACTTCAGTGTCTCTCCCTCTTCCCTGATCAATCTGAGTTCTTTTCCCTTGAAATTCGACATACAAAAAGAAATGCTAGGTTTTCTTCTTGGACATAGTTTATTTTTCTGGGTGTGATGATTTCCAGTCTCAACATCTTTTTTTATTTCAGTAAAAATGATTCATTCCTCTTTATAGATGATTATTATTGTATTGTCTATGTAAATGCATTTTCTTTATCAATTCATTCTGGAATAGGCACCTGTATCAAGACTATTAGTGTCATCCTGTGAATGAATCATCAGTAGATACGGATATGAAGTGTTTCTCATTCATGCTGACTTGTTTCCTTTGTGGACATATCCAGGGACAATATAGGCAGATCATATAAAAGTGTCATTCTGCCTGGTAAGTTGGAATCTCAGTGTCATTTTACTTCAAAATTTGTCATGTGTACAGGATGTTAATCACCTCTCTCTCTCTCTCTCTCTCTCTCTCTCTCTCTCTCTCTCTCTCTCTCCCTCCTCCCTCCCCCTCCCTCCCTCCCTCCTCCCTCCTCCCTCTCTCTGTGTGGTGTGTTGTCATTTGAACTTTATCTATAAAGAACTACTGGTTCCATTAATTAACCCACTTATAAACGAGATTATTTGCTTTTCGAGTGTATAACTTTTTGAGGTTCTTTGTATTCCCTAAGTATTAATCCTCTGCTGAGTGAACAGGAGAGCATGCTGCTCTTCACTCTGCCTTTTCCCTCCGATAATTATTTCCTTTGCTGTGTCAATGTTTTTTATTTATTAGATATCCTCTATTGAGTATATGTCTGTAAAAATTTTCCTCTGAACTTAGGCTTTTTTTTTCGCTCTTTTTTTTTAAATTGGGTATTTCTTATTACATTTCAAATGTTATGCCCTGTCCCGGTTTCCTGTCCATAAGCGCCCTAACCCCTCCCCCTCCCCTTCTATATGGGTGTTCCCCTCTCCATCCACTCCCCCTTACTACTCCCCCCACCCGCCAATCCCCTACCTTGGCTGGAACAAGGGCTTCTCCTTCCACTGGTGCCCACATAAGGCTTTCCTTTGTTACATATGCAGTTGGAGCCCAGGGTCAGTCCATGTATAGTCTTTGGGTAGTGGTTTAGTCCCTGGAAGCTCTGGTTGGTTGGCATCGTAGTTCTTATGGGGTCTCTAGCCCCTTCAGCTCTTTCAATCCTTTCTCTAATTCCTCCAACAGGGGGTCCCGTTCTCAGTTCAGTGGTTTGATGCTAGCATTTGCCTCTGTATTTGATGTGTTCTGACTGCATCTCTCAGAAGAGATCTATATCCGGTTCCTGTCAGCCTGCACTTCTTAGCTTCATCCATCTTATCTAGTTTTGGTGGCTATATATGTATGGACCACATGTGGAGCAGGCTTTGAATGGCCATTCCTTCAGTCTCCCTTTATCCATCCTATTTGAGAACCTGATTCATATTTAGTTCTGATGAACAGCATAATGCATTCCTTTTGGATTCTTTTTTTTTTTTTTTGAGTCATAATTAGATTCCTTTTAACTATCTCAAGATTAAAAGCATGTTTTCTGGAGTCATTAGGATATTAAATTAATTACTTAATTTTATAATACTTTCTGAATAAATTCCAAGAATAGGAAAGAATCAAGTTGACTTTTATTTACAATTTGTTTTCCTTTCATCTGGGTATATAATTCTCCCAACATCCTGTTACACTAACCTTATTCATATACATTTCCTTTGATCAGTTACCTTCCCCAAAATATATTTAGTAATTAAATTAAGAGAATATCTGTCTTTGAGATAAATATAATTTTTCACTCTATATTTATAACAGCTGAATTTGAGCATTAAGAAGTGCATATAATTAGAACACAGTTCAGTCACTCAAATAAAGTGGTTCGTACTGAAGAAAGCTAGATGAGCAAATTGATTATAGAAGTTCATATAAATCTAAACCCAGGCTTTTATTAAACTTTCAATTACTGAGGCAAGGAGACAGATCATTTCAATATCTGGAATTTTAAATGATTTAGCTTCAGTTAATGGTCTTATCCAACTGGTAATTATGATATTTATATGAACTTTCTATCTTTATAGATTGAGTACATATTAATAAATACCAAGGGTCCCTAGAACTGATACAAAAGTAATGGTAAGATTTGTGTGTAAGTAGATGGGGCTATATAATCTGTTTTTAAACCAAACAGTAATGCAAATTTTCCTAGAGATTTTTGTAGAATGAGATTATTGTCTAAAGAAATTTCATGTATTTATTCATATTTATCTTAATGTAATTAAATTTTTAAAATGGCTATGAAGCTAGACTGATTTTTATTCATAATATATCATTAAAAAATGAAGCAGGGTAATTTTCTTATTTCTGTGACACCCAAATATTCACATTACCAACCATAAAAATCAATATAAAATTTATGTTATAAAGCTATAAAGCTGTCCATTGCTGTAGGTATTTGTATGTATATGTGCATAATATGCTTATATTTCTCTCAAAAATATGCCAAATTTTAAATAGTTATTATACATATCATTATATTTTTAGAAAAATTCAATATATCTGCTACTTCCCCAAAGGAGGCTTATATAGCTTAAATCTATTAAAATGAAATTCATTTGAACAGTACATTAACCAGATGTTAAGCTAAGCTATTACTGTATAATTTAGCTACTAAATTGGATCCTGAGACATATGTTGGATATTCAAGACCAATTTGCTCAATGTTAATGACAAAAGATTATCATAGGTAGGAACAGGTTTCATAGCCAAAGTTATTCTCAACTTGCTGTTATACTGTGAACATAGTTTTAGAGGGGAATGATCTTTGTCTTTTGGCCTCTGTAAAAAAAAGATGTTAATTTGGTATACAAAGACCTCTATGTTCTGTGTTTGGGTACTAATCAAACATAAAGGTCACGGTTGCTTACCCAAATGCATGTGATTAATAAAAACTTTAAAGATGCTGTCAACTATAATAGCAATTAAATACTAGTTTTATTCTCTTTAATGCCTTACAACTCCTATTCATTAACTTTAGCTGTATGGATCAATATCTATATTTCTAATAGCTACCTAACCTTCAGTATTTTCAATTGCTCATTCCTTTTAGGCATACATTCTTAAATCTACACATCTTCTCTTCATTGTTAATTCTAAAGTATAATGGTCTGAGACCATAGCTATGAAGTCTAGCCACCTAGATTTTAAACACAACTTTTTACCTTCAGCAATTTATTCTACAGACAACATATTAAGAGATAAATATTTACATTATGGTTGTTGTGAAAGTGAAATTATTAAATGCATGTCAGTTCTCTAAAAATGTTTACTACACAGAAAAATAATGAGGAAAGTTTTAAGACTAATGGTGATACACAATCACAGTGTAGGTGTGTGTTTCGTTTAAACAAATCATTGTATACAGGCATACATGTGCATGTGCATAAGGAAATGCACACACATACGAAAAAAGAAAAGAGGGGAGGAGAAAGAGAAGGAAAAAAATGTGGAGGAAGAGGAAGGGGATGTGGAGGAGATTAGGGGAGTGAAGGAAGGACCAAAGGAATGAAAGAAGGAAAGAAGGAAGGAAAAAAGAAAGTGAGTTTTGGATTTTCACTATAACTTATATGATTAGGAAGGGATATTGAGAATACGATGCCTGTATCTTTCACTTAAGAAAACAAAGGATTGGGACTATCTTATCTGATATGAAAGGATGTATCTCCTTGTACTGTCCTATGATCTTTAGTAAAGAGATTTGTTTAAACTCATTACATGGTAGTACATGGCTTTTACTCTGCATATGTTGCATTTGTATTTCATGGATAATAGGAATTGCTGAGTGATTATTTGATTTTAAACTTGGCTACAGAGGATATTGGGCCTCAATCACAGTTCATCTGAGGGGAAAGCACTGGACAATAGGACCTTGGCAATTGTCTGATCTCCTCATCTGATGTCCTGTTCTCATTGTTCACATCACACCTCCTTTCAAAAGCCAGTTTCTCTTTGCCTAATAATTACAACGTCAGTTAAGATTGTATTTTTGTTGGAAATGTTATTGATGAAAAATTGTTTTTATCAGAAAGTTTCAAAATCATTTTGATGGCTAGTCTTAGTTATTAATTTGACTACATCTGGAATCAACTAAAACCCAAATAGCTGGGTGTGTCTATGAAGTTTTTTTTTGATTGGATTATTTGAGATAGGACAATACACTGTAAATCTGGGGCACACTTCTGGTCGTAGCCCACATCAATAAGCATAAAATAAGAAAGACTTTGCTTTTTAACTACCAGCAGTTGCACATTTTGGGAAAGCCATCTTCCTGTGGGGAGGCATTTCTTCATTGATGTCAAAAGCTACTTCCTGGGCATTACTACCTTTCTGAAAGTGAAGAGATTCTCTCTAGGAATTTTCTCTAGGAATCCTCCAGAACTCCAGCACTAAAATTGGTATTACTGAGGTATCCAATCGTATGGATTGAACATCTATGGGATTGTTGGCTTTTCCACTGGGAGACAAGATTTGTTGAATAGCCTAGATCACAGTCTGTAAGCCACTCCAAGAAACCCCATATGTTTGTGTGCACATGCACACATGTGAGTGTGCATGTATGTGTGTATATTTATCCTATCAGTTCTGCTGCTACTAGGTGTCCTAATAATTCAACTTTCATTTTATAATTTTCATGTGAGTGAAAACAGAAGGGTACCTAATAAATCACTTCGTTCCTCATAAATATTCTGTTCATTTCCCATGACTTTGATGTAAGATTACTATAAGTAGACCATCCTTTTTTCAATCAGATCCCACCCAACTTTGCTTTCTGCTTCTGTGACAAACAAGACAAAAAGCAGTTTGTGGAGAAAATGGTTCATTTTATCTTACAAATGACAGCTCATCATAGAGGGAAGCTAAGTGAGGAACTCATGGTGGGCATTTTAGTCAGAAACCACAAAGACATGTGGCTTTCTTGCTTGCTACCTTTGTACTGCTCAGTTCTGTTTCTTTTACAACTCAGGCACACCTACAGGCCTAGGGATGGTACTGCCCCGTGGACAGGGCCCTCTTATATCAATGAACAATTAAGAAAATGCCCCAGAGACATGGCTACAGGCCAGTTTAATCTGGGTAATGCTCAACTGAAGTTCTTTCTTCCTTCTTGGTTTACATTACTAAGGGCATCACATTTCTCATGTTTAGTGGCCTTAGTCAAGGATGGCAGGAGAGAAATCATGCCTCCATTGCCTCTATCTGATGAAAAGACTTAATCATACATAAAAAAGATGGTTTAAGTCAGAGACAAAAATGCTACATTAAATTAATCTGGTACTGCCATACTAAGAGACACTATATAACTCCAGTAATGACCTTAAAACAATCACTTGCCACACTCCAAACTCAGGCAATATTTAGAAAGTTTTCTCAGGCCCTGAATAATTTAGATAATGACAGGCTTTAGGAATTCATGGCTTCTGGCTTCCTAGTTTTATAGAGTAGTTATTCCAGTCACAATCGATTAGTCTCATCTATTATTAGTGCATGTCAATAAGTAAAGCATGAAATAGTAGTTATACTCAGTATTACATATTTAATATATTTTTACTTAATACTGTAATATCTAATATTTTCAGCATTAGAGTTAGAAATATAGCGTTCATGATAATTGTGCTGTCTTGTTTTTGTGTGTCAGTTTTGTTTTTTTTTAATCATAGCTAAACTAGCAGGGAAAAAATCAGTATTTAAATTTCATCTCGACATTGCTGATTCCAGAGGAAAACACCGGAGGCCATCTGGAACCCTGGTGCACGGAGGCTCCCGGAAGAGGCGGCGCAGATCTTCCCGGTCGCTGCCACCGCGGAGAGCCCGTGGGCAGAACCCCGCGAGCGAACTCGAGCCTCGGGGCCACAGGTAAGACTAACTTATCTGCTGCAAGTGACTTGCCTGGTGGAATCGGGACAACAGAGGCAGAATCCCTCTAGGACCAGGCACGACCTGTGTTTGCGGAGTCCCACACCCACGGATCCCGGCCAGCAGCTCTCTGCTCCCAGAACCCGTGGGAGATACCTTACTGCCTGGTGGGGTGGGCACTCCTGAGGCTGCAGGCGGAAGAGACCACCAACACTGCCCACCCCTGCCCACATCCCTGACCCAAGAGGAAACTGTACAAAGGCCTCTGGGTTCCTGTGGGAGGGCCCAGGAGCAGCAGGAGCCCTGCCTGAGACACCGCCCGGATCCTGAAGGAAACAGACCGGATAAACAGTTCTCTGCACCCAAATCCCGTGGGAGGAGAGCTAAACCTTCAGAGAGGCAGACACGCCTACGAAACCAGAAGAGACTGCTCTCTACACACATTGCTGATTCAGAGGAAAACACGGAGGCCATCTGGAACCCTGGTGCCTGGAGGCTCCCGGAAGAGGCGGCGAGATCTTCCCGGTCGCTGCCACGGAGAGCCGTGGGCAGAACCCAGCAGCGAACTCGAGGCCTCGGGGCCACAGGTAAGACTAACTTATCTGCTGCAAGTGACTTGCCTGGTGAACTCAAGGCACAGGTCCACAGGAACAGCTGAAGACCTGTAGAAAGGAAAACTACGCCCGAAAGGAAGAACACTCTGTCCCCATAACTGACTGAAAGAGAGGAAAACAGGTCTACAGCACTCCTGACACACAGGCCTATAGGACAGTTTAGCCACTGTCAAATAGCAGAACAAAAAGTAACACTAGAGATAATTTGATGGCGAGAGGCAAGCGCAGGGAACCCAAGCAACAGAAACCAAGACTACATGGCACCATCAGACCCAATTCTCCCATCAAAACAAACATGGAATATCCAAAACACACCAGAAAAGCAAGATCTAGATTCAAAATCATATTTGATCATGATGCTGGAGAACTTCAAGAAAGACATGATGAACTCCTTAGAGAACAAGTAGAAGCCTACAGAGAGGAATAAATAAAAATGCATGAAAAATTCCAGGAAAACATAAATAAACAAGTAGAAGCCCATACAGAGGAGACACAAAAATCCCTGAAAGAATTAAAGGAAAACACAATCAAACAGTGGAAGGAATTAAAAATGGAAATAGAAGCAATCAAGAAAGAACACATGGAAACAACCCTGGATATAGAAAACCAAAAGAAGAGACAAGGAGCTGTAGATACAAGCTTTACCAACAGAATACAAGAGATGGAAGAGAGAATCTCAGGAGCAGAAGATTCCATAGAAATCATTGACTCAACTGTCAAACATAATGTAAAGCGGAAAAAGCTACTGGTCCAAAACATACAGGAAATCCAGGACTCAATGAGAAGATCAAACCTAAGGATAATAGGTATAGAAGAGAGTGAAGACTCCCAGCTCAAAGGACCAGTACATATCTTCAACAAAATCATAGAAGAAAACTTCCTAACCTAAAAAAGAGATGCCCATAGGCATACAAAAGCCTACAGAACTCAAATAGATTGGACCAGAAAAGAAACACCTCCGTCACATAATAGTCAAAACACCAAGCGCACAAAATAAGGAAAAGAATATTAAAAGCAGTAAAGGAAAAGGTCAAGTAACATATAAAGGCAGACCTATCAGAATCACACCAGACTTTTTAGCCCAGAAACTATGAAACCAGAAGATCCTGGACTGATGTCATACAACCCTAAGAGAACACAAATGCCAGCCCAGGCTACTGTATCCTGCAAAACTCTCAATTAACATAGATGGGAAACCAAGATATTCCATGACAAAACCAAATTTACACAATATCTTTCTACAAATCCAGCACTACAAAGGATAATAAATGGTAAAGCCCAACATAAGAAGGCAAGCTATACCCAAGAAGAGGCAAGAAACTAATCGTTTTGGCAACAAAACAAAAAGAAGAAAAGCACACAAACATAACACATCCGTATGAATATAACAGGAAGCAATAATCACTATTCTTAATAACTCTCAACATCAATGGCCTCAACTCCCCAATAAAAAGACAGATTAACAAACTGGATACATAGCGAGGACCCTGCATTCTGCTGCCTACAGGAAACACACCTCAGAGACAAAGACAGACACTACCTCAGAGTAAAGGCTGAAAACAACTTTCCAGGCAAATGGTCGGAAGAAGCAAGCTGGAGTAGCCATTCTAATATCAAATAAAGTCAATTTTCAACTAAAAGTCATCAAAAAAAAGATAAGGAAGGACACTTTATATTTATCAAGGAAAAAATCCACCAAGATGAACTCTCAATCTAAATATCTATGCCCCCAAATACAAGGGCACCTACATACGTAAAAGAAACCTTACTAAAGCTCAAAACACACATTGCACCTCACACAATAATAGTAGGAGATTTCAACACCCCACTCTCATCAATGGACAGATCATGGAAACAGAAATTAAACAGAGACGTAGACAGACTAAGAGAAGTCATGAGCCAAATGGACTTAACAGATATTTATAGAACGTTCTACCCTAATGCAAAAGGATATACCTTCTTCTCAGCTCCTCATGGTACTTTCTCCAAAATTGACCATATAATTGGACAAAAAACAGGCCTCAACAGGTACAGAAAGATAGAAATAATCCCATGCGTGCTATCGGACCACCACGGCCTAAAGCTGGTCTTCAATAACAATAAGGGAAGAATGCCCACATATACGTGGAAATTGAACAATGCTCTACTCAATGATAACCTGGTCAAGGAAGAAATAAAGAAAGAAATTAAAAACTTTTTAGAATTTAATGAAAATGAAGGTACAACATACCCAAACTTATGGGACACGATGAAAGCTGTGCTAAGAGGAAAACTCATAGCGCTGAGTGCCTGCAGAAAGAAACAGGAAAGAGCATATGTCAGCAGCTTGACAGCACACCTAAAAGCTCTAGAACAAAAAGAAGCAAATACACCCAGGAGGAGTAGAAGGCAGGAAATAATCAAACTCAGAGCCGAAATCAACCAAGTAGAAACAAAAAGGACCATAGAAAGAATCAACAGAACCAAAAGTTGGTTCTTTGAGAAAATCAACAAGATAGATAAACCCTTAGCCAGACTAACGAGAGGACACAGAGAGGGTGTCCAAATTAACAAAATCAGAAATGAAAAGGGAGACATAACTACAGATTCAGAGGAAATTCAAAAAATCATCAGATCTTACTATAAAAGCCTATACTCAACAAAACTTGAAAATCTGCAGGAAATGGACAATTTCCTAGACAGATACCAGGTACCGAAGTTAAATCAGGAACAGATAAACCAGTTAAACAACCCCATAACTCCTAAGGAAATAGAAGCAGTCATAAAAGGTCTCCCAACCAAAAAGAGCCCAGGTCCAGACGGGTTTAGTGCAGAATTCTATCAGACCTTCATAGAAGACCTCATACCAATATTATCCAAACTATTCCACAAAATTGAAACAGATGGAGCACTACCCGAACTCCTTCTATGAAGCCACAATTACTCTTATACCTAAACCACACAAAGACCCAACAAAGAAAGAGAACTTCAGACCAATTTCCCTTATGAACATCGGCCTTAAAAAATACTCAACAAAATTCTGGCAAACCCAATCCAAGAGCACATCAAAACAATCATCCACCATGATCAAGTAGGCTTCATCCCAGGCATGCAGGGATGGTTTAATATCTGGGAAAACCATCAACGTGATCCATTATATAAACAAACTGAAAGAACAAAACCACATGATCATTTCATTAGATGCTGAGAAAGCATTTGACAAAATTCAACACCCCCTTCATGATAAAAAGTCCTGGAAAGAATAGGAATCCAAAGGCCCATACCTAAACATAGTAAAAAGCCATATACAGCAAACCAGTGGCTAACATTAAAATAAATGAGAGAAACTTGAAGCAATCCCACTAAAA
The DNA here is from genome assembly GCF_011064425.1 of Rattus rattus. Classification (NCBI taxonomy): domain Eukaryota; kingdom Metazoa; phylum Chordata; class Mammalia; order Rodentia; family Muridae; genus Rattus; species Rattus rattus. The sequence continues at coordinate 144,572,050 of NC_046155.1, forward strand.
TCAGGGACTAGACAAGGCTGCCCACTCTCTCCCTACTTATTCAATATAGTTCTTGAAGTTCTAGCCAGAGCAATCAGACAACAAAAGGAGGTCAAGGGGATACAGATCGGAAAAAAGAAGTCAAAATATCACTATTTGCAGATGATATGATAGTATATTTAAGTGATCCCAAAAGTTCCACCAGAGAACTACTAAAGCTGATAAACAACTTCAGCAAAGTGGCTGGGTATAAAATTAACTCAAATAAATCAGTAGCCTTCCTCTACACAAAAGAGAAACAAGCCGAGAAAGAAATTAGGAAACGACACCCTTCATAATAGACCCAAATAATATAAAGTACCTCGGTGTGACTTTAACCAAGCAAGTAAAAAAGATTTGTACAACAAGAACTTCAAGACTCTGAAGAAAGAAATTGAAGAAGACCTCAGAAGATGGAAAGATCTCCCATGCTCATGGATTGGCAGGATTAATATAGTAAAATGGCCATTCTGCCAAAAGCGATCTACAGATTCAATGCAATCCCCATCAAAATACCAATCCAATTCTTCAAAGAGTTAGACAGAACAATTTGCAAATTCATCTGGAATAACAAAAAACCCAGGATAGCTAAAACTATGCTCAACAATAAAAGGACTTCTGGGGGAATCGCTATCCCTGAACTCAAGCAGTATTACAGAGCAATTGTGATAAAAACTGCATGGTATTGGTACAGAGACAGACAGATAGACCAATGGAATAGAATTGAAGACCAGAAATGAACCCACACACCTATGGTCACTTGATTTTTGACAAAGGGCCAAATCCATCCAATGGAAAAAAAGATAGCATTTTCAGCAAATGGTGCTGGTTCAACTGGAGGTCAACATGTAGAAGAATGCAGATCGATCCATGCTTATCACCCTGTACAAAGCTTAAGTCCAAGTGGATCAAGGACCTCCACATCAAACCAGACACACTCAAACTAATAGAAGAAAAAACTAGGGAAGCATCTGGAACACATGGGCACTGGAAAAATTTCCTGAACAAAACACCAATGGCTTATGCTCTAAGATCAAGAATCGACAAATGGGATCTCATAAAACTACAAAGCTTCTGTAAGGCAAAGGACACTGTGGTCAGGACAAAACGGCAACCAACAGATTGGGAAAAGATCTTTACCAATCCTACAACAGATAGAGGCCTTATATCCAAAATATACAAAGAACTCAAAAAGTTAGACCGAGGGAGACAAATAACCCTATTAAAAAAATGGGGTTCAGAGCTAAACAAAGAATTCACAGCTGAGGAATGCGAATGGCTGAGAAACACCTAAAGAAATGTTCAACATCTTTAGTCATCAGGAAATGCAAATCAAAACAACCCTGAGATTTTCACCTCACACCAGTGAGAATGGCTAAGATCAAAACTCAGGTGACAGCAAATGCTGGCGAGGATGGAGAAAGAGAACACTCCTCCATTGTTGGTGGGGTTGCAGACTGGTACAACCATTCTGGAAATCAGTCTGGAGGTTTCTCAGAAAATTGGACATTGAACTGCCTGAGGATCCAGCTATACCTCTCTTGGGCATATACCCAAAAAAAGATGCCCCAACATATAAAAAGACACGTGCTCCACTATGTTCATCGCAGCCTTATTTATAATAGCCAGAAGCTGGAAAGAACCCAGATGCCCTTCAACAGAGGAATGGATACAGAAAATGTGGTACATCTACACAATGGAATATTACTCAGCTATCAAAACAACGACTTTATGAAATTCGTGAGGCAAATGGTTGGAACTGGAAAATATCATTCTGAGTGAGCTAACCCAATCACAGAAAGACATACATGGTATGCACTCACTGATAAGTGGCTATTAGCCCAAATGCTTGAATTACCCTAGTGGCCTAGAACAAATGAAACTCAAGACAGATGATCAAAATGTGAAGGCTTCACTCCTTCTTTAAAAGGGGAACAAGAATACCCTTGGCAGGGAAGAGAGAGGCAAAGATTAAAACAGAGACTGAAGGAACACCCATTCAGAGCCATGCCCATACATATAGAGCCACCCAATTAGACAAGATGGATGAAGCAAAGAAGTGCAGACCGACAGGAGCTGGATGTAGATCGAACCTGAGAGACACAGCCAGAATACAGCAAATACAGAGGCGAATGCCAGCAGCAAACCACTGAACTGAGAAGCGGGACCCCCGTTGAAGGAATCAGAGAATGAACTGGAAGAGCTTGAAGGGCTTGAGACTCCATATGTACAACAATGCCAAAGCAACCAGAGCTTCCAGGGACTAAGCCACTACCTAAAGACTATACATGGACTGACCCTGGACTCTGACCTCATAGGTAGCAATGAATATCCTAGTAAAGAGGACCAGTGGAAGGAGAAGCCCTGGGTCCTGCTAAGACTGAACCCCCAGTGAACTAGACTGTTGGGGGGGCGGCAATGGGGGAGGGTGGGAGAGGAACACCCATAAGGAAGGGGGGGAGGGAAGGGGATGTTTGCCAAATGTACATAAGAAATACTCAAGTTTAAAAAAAAAAAAAAAAAAAAAAAAAATAAATTTCATCTCTTTCTTCAAAAATTCCATCTCCCTCTGACTCAACTCTGCCACCTCTTTATTATAGTGACATCATTTGCAATCTCACCAATCAGAGGAGAAAGTGGGGAATCTATATGAGTTCCAGGCTATAGTGGATGGATAAAGACAAGATTTCAGATTCATAGTGTACCATAAAAGAGTTCCCATCTGCAGCTATGTCTGGTAACATGTTATGCACAACACTGTGTGCACACTCGGTAAGCCAGTGATTGATGGGTGGTACCTGGCCACAAGCCACACTTTAGTTTTTACCCCCTTCAAGTTTTTTCTAAGCTCCAGGATCCTTTACTTTGCTATGTTTAGTTCTTCTGTCTACAAAGGCTTCTCTTCCCTGCAGCAGTTCTTCAAGTTTCTGTATTTGGTGACAAGACCTGACTTCTGAAGTACTGATCAGGATTATTTGATGCTTTTTACGGTGAGGCAAAAAATTCTGTTATTTGAGGAGAGACTCCAAAGAAATAGTATGAACTTCTTACCACACATGACAGTTTTCCCTCAGGACTACTGGTCACTTTTCATATTGAGATTTGCCAAATGTCTATCATTTCTCCTCTGTAATAGGTTCATTTCTCTCCGCTTTGTGTTTATATATTTTGGAAATAAGGTGTTGCTTCATATAGACCCCAAAGAAATGTGGAACTGCATTACAGCTAGCTGCATGTGGCATTATCCTTTTGGATTGTCCTTTTGTTCTGTGACTCGGTGCCCTGGCTTTCAGCTTTGCAAGCTGCAATATTTATGGTGTTTCTATAACATCCATTGAAATTGGAAAGCACTTACCCTCTAGCTTTGTTCATGCGTGTCTTTTTGTGATGGTACAGATGTGTCAGAAAATCTCAAGCATAATTGTTGTCGGGGTTGGCTTATATTACCAAGGGCATTACACTTGTCAAGTTTAGTGGGCTGAGTCAAGGACAGCTGGAGAGAGAGATCACACCTCCTATTTTGATGGAAATGCATAATTATATACAAAGAGGTAGTTTATGGGAGGAACAAAATTCGCTACAGTAAATTAATTTGCCACATCTAGTTTGTTTTGTAGTTTTATTCTCATCACAATTACTGCTATCTGGAATAATCTATTAATAACCACATGCGATTTTAAGTTGCTCTGCATGAAATAAAAACGTTATGTTACTGAGGAAATTGCCTTCCTTATCACTCTACTCCTGAACCATATAAAAGCAGCTGCTGCTATGTGTTAAAAATTAAGAGAATGCATATAAGACAGAGCCCTTATTGAATTCTTCCTGATAATCTGTAACAGCCTTGAAAGAAACATTTCTAATGTTGACACTGGATATGCAAGTCTAACTAAAGATATCCCTGTTAATAAGCAGCGACAGATATAAAAACAATGCAGATATAATGAAATAGAAAGTTAAAAAATATGAATTAAGCCAAAATACATGATTTTGTTCTAGTTTGTATATCCTGAACCTACCTGCATTTTCTCACACCATGAGCATAACTGGCTTGTGAGAATTCCTTTGTCCATGTTTACTGGGGTTATCTTGGTGTCTTAATATTCAACTCATGCCCTTGCCTACCTGTTCATTGACTCTCTTCTTTTTGTAGTGTTTTGTCCCCAGCTGGTGAAGCTGTATAGAGGTGAGTGGATCATAAAGACTGTTGCCTTGTGGGTAGAAAAATTCTGATGAGTGGGTAGGTAGAGGAGAACTACAAGACTAGAGGCTTCTTTAAGTTATTTCTAGTCCCTCGGCCCACCTCCTTTCTTCCTGCCCTTTCCTCTGTGTGTGTGTGTTCCCTGTCCTCCTATTCCAAATGCACCCAACTCTATAGTTTTGAAGTGAAACATATTAATCTACATGTGCTTTTGATCGTAACTTTTAACCCACCATAGATGATTTGGCAAAGAAAAAAACTCATGTGATCTTTACAAATGAAAGTTCTGCTACTGAGCCACCAATGCCCATTCACACCCTAAACAGAAACTTATGAAACCATGAACCTTCTCTGTGATCTGTTCATCTATGGCATCTTGTCATGGCAACAACAAAAATTTAACACAACTCTATAGATGGATCACCAATATTCATTTCTACCTGAGAATTGTTTATCAACATGAAAAATCAACAGATTCCTTCTCAATATTTTCAGTGCAGCTCATTTCTTTGTGTTTACAGTCCTTTCAAAATGTTCATCACTCTCTAGCGCACACACAAGCTACTTCACTAAATTTAATGAAACTGCACATTTTTTCGCCAGTCAGTAATTCTATAAATGAGAATTACATTAATAACTCAGAAAATTGTCTTACTGTCTACTTTTAAAAAACATAGATCTTCATAAGCCAAGGCTCACTATTCTACTTCTATTTGTGAATGTACATTTATGCATATATCAAAATATATATAAATATAACACAAATATATGCTTATAATGTGGAAGACATTTTATGTATCTGTAGTCAAGTTATTCACAATTATTTCATTTTATACTTATAAGTGAACTATCCTTGACCTGAAGGCTGACAAAAATGAAATAAATAAATGCAAGGAGGTGTAATATATTACAATTAACATCAGAAAAGTATTAACTATAGAAACTACAGGAATATTCAATATAATAATGACAAAAATGCAATGTAAAAAGAGGAAATATGTATGTCATGTGTTGTTCTGAAATATAAAAGCTAAGTATTAATGTCAAAGTGCTTTTTAAAGACTTCAGAAACTTTAAAAGACTTTATTAACATGGGTTAATAAAGTTTCCCTAAAAGCCATAAGGTTATAAAAGAAAGATCCAGTGCCGATAACAAGCAACCTCCATATAATCAATTGACTTTAGAGGTATGTTGGATCCTCAAAACAATACAGGATATTGGCACTGGTGTTTGCTCAAAAACTAGATATTAAGTGTTTATTGCAAAAGACACCACATGCTTTGGTTGCAAGACTTAGGTCAAGTTGAAGCTGAAGTAAAACCTCCCTCCTTGGTCACTAGCTTTCACAGTGTTAGAATATGCTATGTTCACTAGGGAACAACTGCCATCAACACACTTCCTTACCTGTGAGCCCTGTGTACTGCACTACCAGCCTTCCAGACAAAATGTGCGCAAGGATGCTAAGTCATCCATAAAGATAATCAGACTCTTTCTGGTTTGAACTGAAGAAGATGCTAGTGGAGGGGATTCAAGCAGTCCCATGAGCTTGTAAATAACACTTCAGTCATGCTCCTTGGTCATCTAGATTACATGGGATTGTTAATGTTATTTTGTTTGTATAGGTTGTTGTGATATTTTATAGCTAGTTTATAAATGTCATTGGATGATAGATTTATTCATGTAATATTTTATTGTATTTAAATTTTTTAAATGCAAAGAAAAATTTCAACCTCATCAGAAATGTTGGGTATATAAGTCAATGGAGAACAAGAAACTATTTTCTTTTTTTTTTTTTATTTTTAATTTCATTAATTTTTTTTTTTATTATTATTATTAATTGAGTATTTCTTATATACATTTGAGTGTTATTCCCTTTCCGGTTTCGGGCAAACATCCCCTCCCCTCCCCTTCTTATGGGTGTTCCCCTCCCAACCCTCCCCCCTTGCTTCCCTCTCCCCAACAGTCTAGTTCACTGGGGGTTCAGTCTTAGCAGGACCCAGGGCTTCCCCTTCCCCTGGTGCTCTTACTAGGATATTCATTGCTACCTATGAGGTCAGAGTCCAGGGTCAGTCCATGTATAGTCTTTGGGTAGTGGCTTAGTCCCTGGAAGCTCTGTTTGGTTGGCATTGCTGTACATATGGGGTCTCGAGCTCCTTCAAGCTCTTCCAGTTCTTTCTCTGATTCCTTCAACAGGGGGTCCTGTTCTCAGTTCAGTGGTTTCCTGCTGGCATACGCCTCTGTATTTGCTGTATTCTGGCTGTGTCTCTCAGGGCGATATGCATTCACTTTTTGATCATCCGTCTTGAGTTTCATTTGTTCTAGGCATCTAGGGTAATTCGAGCATTTGGGCTAATAGCCACTTATCAATGAGTACATACCATGTATGTCTTTCTGTGATTGGGTTAGCTCACTCAGGATTATATTTTCCAGTTCCAACCATTTGCCTACGAATTTCATAAAGTCATTGTTTTTGATAGCTGAGTAATATTCCATTGTGTAGATGTACCACATTTTCTGTATCCATTCCTCTGTTGAAGGGCATCTGGGTTCTTTCCAGCTTCTGGCTATTATAAATAAGGCTGCGATGAACATAGTGGAACACGTGTCTTTTTTATATGTTGGGGCATCTTTTGGGTATATGCCCAGGAGAGGTATAGCTGGATCCTCAGGCAGTTCAATGTCCAATTTTCTGAGGAACCTCCAGACTGATTTCCAGAATGGTTGTAGCAGTCTGCAACCCCACCAACAATGGAGGAGTGTTCCCTTTCTCCACATCCTCGCCAGCATTTGCTGTCACCTGAGTTTTGATCTTAGCCATTCTCACTGGTGTGAGGTGAAATCTCAGGGTTGTTTTGATTTGCATTTCCCTTATGACTAACGATGTTGAACATTTCTTTAGGTGTTTTTCGGCCATTCGGTATTCCTCAGCTGTGAATTCTTTGTTTAGCTCTGAACCCCATTTTTTAATAGGGTTATTTGTCTCCCTGCGGTCTAACTTCTTGAGTTCTTTGTATATTTTGGATATAAGCCCTCTATCCGTTGTAGGATTGGTAAAGATCTTTTCCCAATCTGTTGGTTGTCGTTTTGTCCTAACCACAGTGTCCTTTGCCTTACAGAAGCTTTGCAGTTTTATGAGATCCCATTTGTCGATTCTTGATCTTAAAGCATAAGCCATTGGTGTTTTGTTCAGGAAATTTTTTCCAGTGCCCATGTGTTCCAAATGCTTCCCTAGTTTTTCTTCTATTAGTTTGAGTGTATCTGGTTTGATGTGGAGGTCCTTGATCCACTTGGACTTAAGCTTTGTACAGGGTGATAAGCATGGATCGATCTGCATTCTTCTACATGTTGACCTCCAGTTGAACCAGCACCATTTGCTGAAAATGCTATCTTTTTTTCCATTGGATGGTTTTGGCTCCTTTGTCAAAAATCAAGTGCCCATAGGTGCGTGGGTTCATTTCTGGGTCTTCAATTCTGTTCCATTGGTCTATCTGTCTGTCTCTGTACCAATACCATGCAGTTTTTATCACTATTGCTCTATAATACTGCTTGAGTTCTGGGATAGTGATTCCCCCTGAAGTCCTTTTATTGTTGAGGATAGTTTTAGCTATCCTGGGTTTTTTGTTATTCCAGATGAATTTGCAAATTGTTCTAACTCTTTGAAGAATTGGATTGGTATTTTGATGGGGATTGCATTGAATCTGTAGATCGCTTTTGGTAAAATGGCCATTTTTACTATATTAATCCTGCCAATCCATGAGCATGGGAGATCTTTCCATCTTCTGAGATCTTCTTCAATTTCTTTCTTCAGAGTCTTGAAGTTCTTATTGTACAGATCTTTCCCTTGCTTGGTTAAAGTCACACCGAGGTACTTTATATTATTTGGATCTATTATGAAGGGTGTCATTTCCCTAATTTCTTTCTCGGCCTGTTTCTCTTTTGTGTAGAGGAAGGCTACTGATTTATTTGAGTTAATTTTATACCCAGCCACTTTGCTGAAGTTGTCTATCAGCTTTAGTAGTTCTCTGGTGGAACTTTTGGGATCACTTAAATATACTATCATATCATCTGCAAATAGTGATATTTTGACTTCTTCTTTTCCGATCTGTATTCCCTTGACCTCCTTTTGTTGTCTGATTGCTCTGGCTAGAACTTCAAGAACTATATTGAATAAGTAGGGAGAGAGTGGGCAGCCTTGTCTAGTCCCTGATTTTAGTGGGATTGCTTCAAGTTTCTCTCCATTTAGTTTAATGTTAGCAACTGGTTTGCTGTATATGGCTTTTACTATGTTTAGGTATGGGCCTTGAATTCCTATTCTTTCCAGGACTTTTATCATGAAGGGGTGTTGAATTTTGTCAAACGCTTTCTCAGCATCTAATGAAATGATCATGTGGTTTTGCTCTTTCAGTTTGTTTATATAATGGATCACGTTGATGGTTTTCCGTATATTAAACCATCCCTGCATGCCTGGGATGAACCCTACTTGATCATGGTGGATGATTGTTTTGATGTGCTCTTGGATTCAGTTTGCCAGAATTTTGTTGAGTATTTTTGCATCGATATTCATAAGGGAAATTGGTCTGAAGTTCTCTTTCTTTGTTGGGTCTTTGTGTGGTTTAGGTATAAGAGTAATTGTGGCTTCATAGAAGGAATTCGGTAGTGCTCCATCTGTTTCAATTTTGTGGAATAGTTTGGATAATATTGGTACGAGGTCTTCTATGAAGGTCTGATAGAATTCTGCACTAAACCCGTCTGGACCTGGGCTCTTTTTGGTTGGGAGACCTTTAATGACTTCTTCTATTTCCTTAGGAGTTATGGGGTTGTTTAACTGGTTTATCTGTTCCTGATTTAACTTCGGTACCTGGTATCTGTCTAGAAAATTGTCCATTTCCTGCAGATTTTCAAGTTTTGTTGAATATAGGCTTTTTATAGTAAGATCTGATGATTTTTTGAATTTCCTCTGAATCTGTAGTTATGTCTCCTTTTCATTTCTGATTTTGTTAATTTGGACACACTCTCTGTGTCCTCTCGTTAGTCTGGCTAAGGGTTTATCTATCTTGTTGATTTTCTCAAAGAACCAACTTTTGGTTCTGTTGATTCTTTCTATGGTCCTTTTTGTTTCTACTTGGTTGATTTCAGCTCTGAGTTTGATTATTTCCTGCCTTCTACTCCTCCTGGGTGTATTTGCTTCTTTTTGTTCTAGAGCTTTTAGGTGTGCTGTCAAGCTGCTGACATATGCTCTTTCCTGTTTCTTTCTGCAGGCACTCAGCGCTATGAGTTTTCCTCTTAGCACAGCTTTCATTGTGTCCCATAAGTTTGGGTATGTTGTACCTTCATTTTCATTAAATTCTAAAAAGTTTTTAATTTCTTTCTTTATTTCTTCCTTGACCAGGTTATCATTGAGTAGAGCATTGTTCAATTTCCACGTATATGTGGGCATTCTTCCCTTATTGTTATTGAAGACCAGTTTTAGGCCGTGGTGGTCTGATAGCACGCATGGGATTATTTCTATCTTTCTGTACCTGTTGAGGCCCGTTTTTTGACCAATTATATGGTCAATTTTGGAGAAAGTGCCATGAGGAGCTGAGAAGAAGGTATATCCTTTTACTTTAGTATAGAATGTTCTATAAATATCCGTTAAGTCCATTTGGCTCATGACTTCTCTTAGTCTGTCTACATCTCTGTTTAATTTCTGTTTCCATGATCTGTCCATTGATGAGAGTGGGGTGTTGAAATCTCCCACTATTATTGTGTGAGGTGCAATGTGTGTTTTGAGCTTTAGTAAGGTTTCTTTTACGTATGTAGGTGCCCTTGTATTTGGGGCATAGATATTTAGGATTGAGAGTTCATCTTGGTGGATTTTTCCTTTGATGAATATGAAGTGTCCTTCCTTATCTTTTTTGATGACTTTTAGTTGAAAATTGATTTTATCTGATATTAGAATGGCTACTCCAGCTTGCTTCTTCTGACCATTTGCTTGGAAAGTTGTTTTCCAGCCTTAAACTCTGAGGTAGTGTCTGTCTTTGTCTCTGAGGTGTGTTTCCTGTAGGCAGCAGAATGCAGGGTCCTCGTTGCGTATCCAGTTTGTTAATCTATGTCTTTTTATTGGAGAGTTGAGGCCATTGATGTTGAGAGATATTAAGGAATAGTGATTATTGCTTCCGGTTGTATTCATATTTGGATGTGAGGTTATGTTTGTGTGCTTTTCTTCTCTTTGTTTTGTTGCCAAGACGATTAGTTTCTTGCTTCTTCTAGGGTATAACTTGCCTCCTTATGTTGGGCTTTACCATTTATTATCCTTTGTAGTGCTGGATTTGTAGAAAGATATTGTGTAAATTTGGTTTTGTCATGGAATATCTTGGTTTCTCCATCTATGTTGATTGAGAGTTTTGCAGGATACAGTAACCTGGGCTGGCATTTGTGTTCTCTTAGGGTCTGTATGACATCAGTCCAGGATCTTCTGGCCTTCATAGTTTCTGGCGAAAAGTCTGGTGTGATTCTGATAGGTCTGCCTTTATATGTTACTTGGCCTTTTTCCCTTACTGCTTTTAATATTCTTTCTTTATTTTGTGCGTTTGGTGTTTTGACTATTATGTGACGGGAGGTGTTTCTTTTCTGGTCCAATCTATTTGGAGTTCTGTAGGCTTCTTGTATGCCTATGGGTATCTCTTTTTTTAGGTTAGGGAAGTTTTCTTCTATGATTTTGTTGAAGATATTTACTGGTCCTTTGAGCTGGGAGTCTTCACTCTCTTCTATACCTATTATCCTTAGGTTTGATCTTCTCATTGAGTCCTGGATTTCCTGTATGTTTTGGACCAGTAGCTTTTTCTGCTTTACATTATCTTTGACAGTTGAGTCAATGATTTCTATGGAATCTTCTGCTCCTGAGATTCTCTCTTCCATCTCTTGTATTCTGTTGGTGAAGCTTGTATCTACAGCTCCTTGTTTCTTCTTTTGGTTTTCTATATCCAGGGTTGAAGAAACTATTTTCAAAGGTGGAAAATGACCTGGAAAGTTTCATGGTTTTTCTGGATGCTAGCAACAATATGGACATGGAATCTTTATTGGTGCAATAATTCTAGAGTTCTCTTGTTTAGTATTTGTAGTTTCTCACAGTACATTAAAAAACTACGGGAGAATATTAGTCTTTGTAACAATGTTTAAAATAAAAAATTAGAAAATCAATTAATTTAAATGAAGTAAAGTTTTAGTCACAGAATTAAATCTTCTATATAATTTGAAGCTAAATGAAATTCACATTCCTACATTAGTACTGAATTTTTTGCATATGTAATACTGAGGAGAAAATGGGGAGCATATGCAAAATAACATGTAAGTATATATTAAGGACCCATTTTTAGGTTTCAAATTCCTCATTATCTGTAGGCATGCAAATACGGAAAAGACAGAAAATGAATGAATGAAATAAGTCCTGAGCCAGAAGCTATTTCTGGGCTAAAGAAAATTACTCATGGGATTTCTCATTAAAAATATTTTATTGATGAAAGAGAATCTAGTCAGCTTTGAAGAACCAAGGCCAGCCTGTGAAAACTCTGGACATTGAGAAAATGATACCATAGTGTAATAACACACAGTGCAATACAGATGAGTTGTCCACTTCTCACTTCTCAAATGAGCTCTTTTGCTGACAGGTCTATTCTTCAGGCTTGTCGTAGGGACATTTTAACCCAGAGACTTATACATGCTAGGCTAGAACCCCTCCACTTAGCCATATTCCCAGCTAAGCTTCATTCTTAAACAGATAAGGATTAAAACTACTTCATAGAGAAAGGTGCATGCTATAATTAATACAAGGCACTTAGAGCAACACAAATCCTAGCAGGCAGTACAATTACTGGACAAGACCACAGAGATGTGCTCAGGGAGATATCCTTTCCTAAGGTTCAAAAGCTCCTGGCTGTCCTAATTCTGTGAATGTTTAAGTGTAAGTTAGGCAAGAGGTCCACAATCACAGGCTGCAAAATCAAGACGTGATGAACTGACTTCATACTGAGAAAAACTCCAGTTTAATGTAATATGATGCATGGCTCCCAGTTGGTTACAGAAGCTTTCTATTTCTATTGTCTTGTAATGTCAATCTACAAAGGCGACAATATGAGGGTTTTAAATACTTAATGGATATTTGGAAAGCATTTAACTTTCCAGAATGACTTAACATATCTGGATTCACGTGTGTTCAATGGTGCTGTCAGATCTAAAAAAAAAAAAAAAAAAAAAAAAAGCTCAGGTTCTTATTTCCTCTTCATAATTGCAGTCATTGATCCTTACTGGGAAGGGGTGTAAATAGATGTCCAATCTCTTATTCTCTGAACACTGACCAGTTGTGGGTCTCAGGGTTAATAGACATTTGATGCAAGTAGAAGCTTATCTGATAAGAGTTGAAGAAGAGATATTCCAAGGGTGTAAAGATGAGGACTCAAGGACATCTTATGAGAACTCAGCAAAATTTAGTTGTCAGCTAGGGTCTATGACCTAGCCACCCATGGATTTCTGAACCTGGATAATGTTGAGAGGCATTGTCTTGTGAAGCAATTAAATATCCAATCAGAAATTAGTTGGTTACATTGATAACACTCATGGCACTATTGCAATAGTGGTATATCTTAGCAGCTTTGTCATTATCCTCCAGAATTGAATGGCAAGGTCCTATTATTTAGGAAATTACATTCCTGAATCATAGGGCATGGGGAATTCTAACAGCTGCCAACATGGAACCTTCATCTCTACTTGCTGTTTAACACAGAATTAGAAGGTATTAAGTATACTATCAGGGGAGAAGAGAAATCAACGGTCTAACTTGAGTTATTTCCTTTTGATGAATGCAGAGTGTGATACAGCATCAATGTCATAATAAAATTCATTATGCTGAACATAAAGAGATAATATTTTCCTTAAAATACATTTAGTATCATGCTCTTGGGATTAGAATACATGAATGAACTACAGTATTTTCGTGTAAATAGTTCAATTTCATCTTGCCAGAAATACACAGATTTCTGAGAGAACATCCACTATTCTGCATTATGCAATTTTTATGTCAAGAGTCTCTTGTTTGTTAATCCAGCTCAGCCGTAATTTCAGCCTAAGAAAAGTTTTCTCTGAGATCAGAGAAAACAAGCAAGCTGAACCTTCTTCGTCCTTCAAACCCTGAAATTGCATGATACCCTCCTTTGTCAGTTTGTTCTATGAAATCATCCTAGTGGAACCAAGGAAGATTTAAAATCCACAGAAAAGGTTGGAGAAATATGAAATATAATAGTAATATACTTTTTAAGGTCTCCATAGCAACTGAGAGCAAATTATCTACTCTGGCATTAAACATTGATTATTTATATTCATATTCATTTTTGTAAAATATCTTCTATTTTTCAAGCATGTAATCATAAAAGATTGATATGCTAATCTCACACCAATTGTAGACAGCTTATCTCTATCTATTTCTTAGTGAGTTAAGTTATTTGGGTTTTAACTAAATCAGTATTTTAAATATTCCTCAATGTTTTGGCTACTTGTGTCATCTAAAACATCATTTTGGGAAGTCCAATAAGCCATATCAATATGAATTAATTTGACTTAGAGACTATTTATAAAAAGTAATTTTCTGTTCACATGATCTAGAAATATCCAGAATGTACATGTATGCATAAAGACCTTTGGCCATAAGAGTAACTTTCTAACCTGAAAGATTTTGGTGATGAGCTCAGGAAACTCAAGAAGCACTGGAAACAAATCACTAGTTATTTTTTCCAGCTCAGGCTGCTGTGATTGGAGTGGAACTTTGGTGAGGTTCTATTTTCAATTTGTTTCATATTTCTTTGTTGTGGGTCTTTTATTTATTCTTTACATGTTTTAATAGAAATAGAACTACATTACTTTCCTCCATCTTTTCTACCCTCCAGCCCTGACCTGGTACCCTCCCTCTAGCCACCTCCCATGTCCTCCTCCCACTCTCAAGTGGTAGCCTCTTTGTCTTTGATTATTACTGCTACATTCATTTTTCTGTTATTATTATTATTATTATTATTATTATTATTATTATTATTACACATATATAAATACAACATGCTGAGTCTGGTTTTTTGTTTGTCTGTATATGAGGTCAAAGTTGACCACTTTGTATTGGACAACCAATAAAGAGGGATGGATAATTCCCAGAGGAGGCTAATCCTCCTCCAGCAGTCATTTAGTGGCCTATAATTGTCTGTCTGGTGGTGGGACATCACAAATTTTTCTACCTTTCACATCAATATGTCTTTGACACTGCCATTTGTTCTAGCTTTGTTTGTGGAATTCTTCCTAGGAAACTTTTTCACAGCAGACTTCCTAGTACTCTGGATCTTGTAATCTTACTGTCTCCTCTTTCACAATGTTGTCTGAGCTATAGAGACAGAAACTAGGTAGTGTAAATTCATCCACTATTGCTGTGTTCCCCACCATCTGTCCATCTCTACATGGTGCCCGTGTGTAGTTTCTTGAAATGACCTCACTTTTCTACAAAGAAAGTCTTATTTAATGAGAAGTGCTAGCCACACTTCTCTATCAGTATAAAGGTAAGATTTAGAATTTAGTAAGGAGTAGTGCTGGTCTATTATAGTGGTGGTACTATATTCTTTCTAATGCCTATGGCCTCCCTAGCTCCAAGAAGCTGGATAGGTTTTCAGTCCCAGACATAATTTTCCTTCTGAAGAATAGGCCTTCAGTTCAATTATACAACTGTTGGTTACCAGTGACATGTGCAGCTGATTATCACATTTTATGTATAGATTTCTGTTCTGATCATTGTTATAGTGCATAGGTAATTTAACCAAGTAGAATTGTTGATTTCTTCCTCTCTTTTTGCAGCTTGGTACTATAGGAGCTAGGCAAGGAAATAACAGAAGAATGCCTTGAATAAAGTACTATTCATTGGTTCTCAGTGAAGTATACTGCAGTTAATTGAGTTCTTCAATGTGGCTAAAAACTTTACACCTTGACTTTATTTCTTCGCATGTTTTGAATTCATGTGTTGCTATTATAATTATTTCCATAGAGGGATCTGTTTGAGGAGAGAGTTCCTGACATGACATGCTCTATGTAGATGCAACATGCTGAGCTTCCTGTGTGATTTCCTCTCCACATGGGCCATGAGTCAAGATAAAACCATCCTTTCTCACATCTCTTTGTCATGTATCTGCCATAGCAAAGCGAAAAGCAACTGGGACCAGGACAGGTTGTGGATATGTACCTTAACAATAAGCATACATAACCTTTGAGGTTACGCATAGGAAAGAATCAAAAACTTTAATGAATTTAGTGGTTATAGTCTGCTGTGTTCAATAAATGTCTTTTTTTATACGCATATCCTCTTCTGGTCACATTTTATTCTGTCTCTAAAGACTTCGTTGAAATGAGTCTATTCCATCTCATTAACTCAGAAACCTTAACTATAATTATAACTGCGTCCAAAAGTTTTACTTTTTAATTTAAGGTAATAGGAAATTTGAAAATAAAGACTACATAAATTGTAGTATTGCCTTTTGTACCTACCAAAACACACAAAGAATATGATTCACACTTGTTAAATATAATTACATATATTCTAAGCTGAAAATAATGTATATTTCAAAAAATAATGAATTTGCTGTTGAAGACATCATTTAAATTCAGACTTATTGATTAATAAAACCTTATATTTTTTGGATAGTTTCTTTTTACCCTATTTTTTATCAAAATGTGAGATTGTAGGCCCAGGTTCAGAATAAATAAAGGGACATCATTATGACTGAATGACCTTGTCTCAAAAATGAAATAATAGTGCTTAAAGAACACTTTTCTAAACCTGTGTTTCTAGGCAATGTGTAGCTGACTGACAGTTTTCAGGGTTCATTGGGAAGATGGTGAATTTCAGCTTTCAGCTTTACTGTTCTTTTAGTTAAACAGAAAAGGGGACTGTAGCTGCCTTTTAGAGAAAGACATA
This sequence comes from Rattus rattus, assembly GCF_011064425.1. Classification (NCBI taxonomy): domain Eukaryota; kingdom Metazoa; phylum Chordata; class Mammalia; order Rodentia; family Muridae; genus Rattus; species Rattus rattus. Next base: position 144,588,244 of record NC_046155.1, read on the forward strand.
TGCGTTTCTCCTTTTAAGTATGCTTTTGCTTTAGTTTGATAACTTTTTTAGGTCCTTAGAGAGCAAGACTTCAGAGAGACAGAATAATGATTCTTTTTCAATGTGGCATCAAAGTGAGTAAGCACAAATCCAAACCAAGAGAAACCTGCTGTACACTCATGTCCAAATGTAAACCTTTCATTTGCTTCACCTCTTGAAGTTCTTTATTTTTTCCATTTAATTCTGGGCAATTAAACCATTAGCTTACTGTAAGAAAAACAAATATACTGTAGGCATTGTGGTGATTTTTGTAACAGAGCTCTAGACATATCTTTTTTATTTATTTATATTATATAAGTATGTGTATTTTTATGTATGCATGTAATGTATTTTAATCACAGTAACTTTTGGTCACCCTCTATTGTCCTCCTCACACTTTCTGATCAAGTTTGTCTTGATCTGTCACTGAATTTCACTAGGATTGCTTACATGAGCATGGATGGGGACGTATTTATTAGATGTGCCCCTTATGAGTAGCGAATTTATGGAAGAAAATGTCTGTCTGTCCTCCCAATAACCATTAGATACCTTTCAAAATTTGAAGGAAAGTGGGGCCTTTCCACATCCCATGACCAAATGTCCAGATCCAGACTTGTGCAGAAATTATTTGAGCAATCACCTTTTCTGAGTTCAGGAATGGAACTGTCATGTAATTCTGGAGTTACACCAAGAACTATGACTCAGTCACTGTAACGACACCAAAAACTGCAAGATAAAAGGGCAGCAGTTTATTTAATGTGCAAATAAGCAGTTAAAAGTGTGGAACCATATAGACTTAAAAGAATGAGAAAATGTGGACAATATGGAAATGTTTCCATTAACCAATCTCTATTTGTCTCCTGTCTAAGAACATAGTCTTCAAAGGGGGAGAAAGAGTACCTGCCCTGCCCAGTTTGCTTACCCACACCACTAAACACAAAGACAAACAAAATGTATCAGTTTCCTTTTTCTCCCTTAAACTGTGCTACTTATCATTTCATTGGCTGGTCTACATTATCACTATTAACATAGAGTTGGATTTGTTTCCTGGTGTATTTGGATGCCAAATTTGTTGATAACCCATTTTTATTATTGGGTTCCTCTTTGGACAGTCAGTGGAGCAAAAATAGGGTCTCACTTGTGTGCTTAGGAGCGAGAGCAATCCTGGGAGACCAGCTCTCTCGGGGCAGGTTTTGGACCCAGAGGGGTATGAGACAGCCTTAGCTCTGGGCACAGATGGAGACTGGAAAGATCTTGTCCCAGACTGTTCCTAGATTGGTTTTTTTTCTTTTTTTCTTTTAAGAAAACACAGAATATAACAATCCTTCCATTCTATCCAGGCTAATGATTGTTTTCATAAAAAGCTTAAGCCATTGGGGAATTTACTCATCTGAATAATTTTAGGTGTATCTTGATTCCTTTTTCCCCCCTGAATTATTGTATTTTGACAGATGGAGTATTCCTGTCAAAAGAAATAGAAATGGGCTGACTGATCTGGCAGAACTGGTGGAAATTTGCTTGTAAGAAAGGATATATAATCATTTTAATAATGATGCATTCACGGTTCATCTCATTTCATAATGTGCAGCCCCAGCTGTCCCCTCCCGAGGTCTTCTGTTTAATTAAGTGGTAAGCTGCATGCAGAAGCACCCAGATCTGTACATGATCACCAGCTAAACTTCATGTTTGATTGCCAAATATTCAAACACAGGTATGTCTCTAATTAGGCTGAATTTTTCACTAATGAAGAATGGCTAATGATTTCAAAAATTTTGCTGGAGTTTTTGTTTCACTCCTTTGTTTAATTCTCAAGCTCACCCTTTCTTCTTTCTGTGTTCATTGACGTAAGATGTATCTCCCTGAAAGTAAAATCAATCACTATCATATATAATAGATCCATCAATTATTTCCAAATTGTAATATATCACGTTATATGTGATATGTGTGAAAGAAGGGAGATGAGATATGAATTTTTGTTGTTCAGGAAACATAGTATGTGATTTAAAGCTCTGCAAAATGTAGAAGGGTTTTTGTGAAGAACTACAATGGTTTAGCTCTGGAAGTTATGCACAATTGCATGGACAACCTTTGCATGCATACGGCTATTTAACAAAAGGGTGCTTCTTTTAAGGTGACAGAAAATCTCTATTCCTCATCAAACTGCCATTGTTGCAAAACTAAAGTAATCAATGTGTATTAATCCAAATCAACAATTTTTAAAACATTTTGGAATACTTTTGAAAAAATCATGGACAAAAGGAAAGGAAGGACAAAGAGTAACAGAGACAGGGAGTCAAAGTGAAGACAAATGAAAGCAGGTAGAGACAGACAAATAAATTAATTCCATTTAGTTTATTCATTTCCCCCTTTCTGTATTCCCTGGCTTTGCATATTTATATCAGTGAGTATTTATCAGGCCTTTATTATATCCAGAATATTTATTATTTTCTTCTCAGTAATTGCATTTTAACTGAAGAACCATCTCATTGGTAAAATGAAACACTGAAATCATGCTAAAACTGCAATTAAGACTAACTTCTGCTATTACACAGTGAATAATGGGTATGCCAACCTATCAGGACTATGCTTGCAGATATGAAATTTTACACAGGTAGAAATTTAAGGTGTATTCTGCAATGACTACAGAACTAAATATGAATAAATACCTGTGTTTTCACATTTCCACACATTTAAGTTGATAATATACATATAAATATAAAGATGTTATAAAATACATGCACACAGCTTTTTATAAATTGAGAATCATTGGTAAATATCACCCTGTGTGAAGGGCAGGCATGTTTTATTATTTCCTGAAAATTGAATGTAAGAAAAATTCCTTCTCATAGTTCTGCATCGTGATGTATTCTGTGACCCCATTTTTCAAACCTCTAACCGGTAACAGCAAATTAATTTGCAATTATTCATTGCTGTAATCACATGTTTCATTGCACAAATTAATTTCCATTTCTGATAAAATCTCAAAGTTTAATAAATATTTTGTTTACTCAGATAAGAGTTATTAAAATGTAATTATGCTCTATTATGAGTTCAGTTATATACTATAAACTGTGTTTATTGATGCTAATAAGTAATACATTTTAAATTATTTTATTTCAGGTGCATCAGTGTTTTCCAACTCATTTTACTGGTGTCCTTGGGAATCAGAAGAAAGTGTTTCCTCCCCTAGAACTGGAGTTGTGGACACTGTGAACCAACATGTGTATACCAGGAATAGAAAGTAAGTCCTCTGCAAAAACATAAGTGCCCTTAAATCCTAAGCTATCCCTCCAGCCCACTAATAAGTAATATTAAATATAAAAAGTCAGGTCATAAATTTATTTTTTTAAATATTGTAAGAAAAACCATTTAACTAAGATGTATAACAGTGTGGCCTTAGATGAAATGCTCAACAGTAGGGAGTTGAAACTTGTAGAATCCATCTCCAGTAGAAAGACAGGGCATCAAGTGGAGGGGTGAGGTTGCCATCGCACAGTCAAAAACTCTGACCCAGAATTGTTCCTGTCTAAAAGAACTGCAGAGGGAAAATGGAGAAGAGACTAAGGAAAAAGAGGTCCAATGACAGGCCCAAATTGGAATCCAGCTCAAGGGGAGGCCCCAAGGCCTGACACTATTACTGTTGCTATGATGTACTTACCAACAGGAACCTAGAATGGCTGTCCTCTGAGGGGCCAACAAGCAGCTAGCGGAGACAGAATCAATACTTACACCCAACCAACGGTCTGAAGTCAGGGACCCCTACAGCTGAATTAAGGAAAGTTGAGGAGGAGAGTAACCCCATAGGAAGACCAGCAATCTCAACAAACCTGGAGCCCTGAGATCTCTAACACTAAGCCACCAACCAGGCAGCATACCTTAGCTGATCCAAGCCCCCCAACACATACAGCAATGGGCTGCCTGGTCTGACTTCAGTGAGAAAAGATGCACCTAACTCTTAAGAGACTTGAAGTCCTAGGAAATGGGGAGGCCTGGTAGGGTGTGAGGGGGTTTGGGGTGTGGAGACATCTTCTTGAAGATGGGGAAGGAGGAATGGGATGAGAAATTGTCAGAGGACAGGAAGGGGATAATGACTGAACTGTAAAAAAAAATTAAAGATGATAATAATAAAAATAGCAATAAAAACTGTGTAATTTAATTTTTATGTAAACACCTAAAGTATATACATAGCTCTATTTCTTAAGTAATATTTTGAAGTACCAGTTTCAGCTTTTCCTTTTTATGGAAATGTTACAAAAGACTAATTTCAACCTTTAGGTCGCCTAGCTTTGACTTGTAGAAACACATTGCAGTGATCGCAGAAACATTGCAATGTTGTTGGCATTCATTCATCAAAGCAAGAACAATCACATCTATTATAGGCAACTTTCAATTCTCAGACCTGCATTTTAAGTCTTTGTTTACTTCTGCTATGTTGGGGGAAATGAGGCATAATATATCATGACTATACTGAGGTCAACAATATTCTGAACTTTTAACTTCTGCCCAGTTTCTCTGCTCCTTTTTAAAGGACCACTTTAGGACAGAATGATTTCTCTTTTTTTCTCTTGTTTATTCATTTTCTTCTTATTTAAAATTATTCTACAAACAGACATGACAATCTGAAAGTTAGAAAGTCCATGAGATGCCAACCCTACAGGAAGAACTAATGACAACTAAGAAATGCTAAGAGTGGGAAAAATAGTCTTCTCAAGTGAAGAACACACCTATTTGTTACTCAATACCAACTTCTCAGCCCTGAAAACTCACACAAGTAACTTTATATGGACCAAAAGTTCACATTATTATATTTAGAAATATAAATATAAAGTATATTCTATAGCATTTATGCTAATTAATTAAGTTTAATGTGGAGGATCACTATTTTGCAACAACAAAGTAGTACAAATTGTCACAGGTAGGAAAAGAGAGATGTCACCATGATTGTTTTAATATCAATACCACTTTGCACCATTTTATGCTTTTTTTCTCTAATGTTTATATTTAAATACATTCATTCATTCATTTCTTTTTTACATCTGTACCACAGTTTCCCCTCTCTCCTCTCTTCTCAGCACCATGTGCACCCCCAGCATCTGTCTTTTGCCCTCACCCCATCCATGCTTCATATTTTCTATTCAGAAAATGATAGGCCTCCCATGCGAACCAACCAAGCATGGCATATCAAGTTGCAGTAAGAGTAGGCACCTTCCTTTGTAGCCAGGTTGGATAGGACAACACTGTAGGAGGAAAGGGTCCCTACAGCATGGGAAAGAGTCAGAGAGAGGCCCAGGATAGAATAATTTCCCTTGAGAACAGGATGGTTTCTGTTTCACTGAATGCTCCTTAGAATGTTTAGAATATATTACTATATCAGTTAACATTTCTAGTTGTTCAGATAAGAAACTCCATATAGAAGGAAATTTTTATTTTCATCCTCTTTGCAGAGATATTTCATCCCTCAAGGCAGGTATGACAGGGTAGTATAGTCCCATCCAATGTTGACAAACACACAAGGCAACTGTTTATTAGCATGTCACCACCCAGAAAGCAGAGGAAGTGGACTATAAACAAAGAAGTAAACTTCAAGATTCCTCCACCATGACCTATTTATATCACCTATCCCTCACGTTCCAAATCTATTGCCATCAAAACAACACTGATGTCTGGAAACACATTTAAAACATGGGTAACATTTCAGATTCATACAGTAACATTCACCCCAAAGACATCTGGTTTTCTCAAATGCAGGATGCACTCTGTACACGTGCCAACCGTAACTGAACCTCCGGGATCAGACCTGCATTGTTTAGACGCTGGTTGCCTTGCTGAAGATGCTTAAGGCCTCGTTTCCTTAAGTTGTCTTTCCCAGAATGGAAATTCATTACCTCTCTATTCAAATGAAAGTTTTTTGAATATTATTTGCATTTTAATAATCTCAATCATTCAGTGGGAAGGCACCTGACTCTCAATCATCTCTGCTTTTTCCATTTTAAGAGTTTATAGTTTCTCTTTAGTGCTGGTAAACTACTTAGCAATTCTTGCCACATTAAACATAATTTTTTCTTGGCCAACATGTTCATGTCAATATCTTTCCTCTTTTGCTTTTGGCCTGTATTCTCACTGTAAATGAATTAAAAGTAGTCATGAATAACCATGCTCTGGCTTGCATATTTTGCTATCTAGAAATCTTCCCCACTAAATACATTAGTCTACTATTTCTGAAATCAGACCTACTTAAGTTTTAAATATACAGGCAAAATTCTAGTTTCTTTGTCAGAGTGTGACTGGATTAACTCTTCTTCTGACACTTCTGACATTTTCATCAGAAATCTTGTAAACATAATGTTTACTTTTTACATTTTTGCCATTCTAGTCCTCTACATTGCCTTTCCATCAACATAGTACCAGCATACATGTAACCCATGTCTTCTGTAACCCATATCCTCTACAAAGCCAGCTAGAAACAGGCCTGGTGAATCATTTCATCCCTTCCTTCTCTTGGCCAAAATTCTAAATTAATTACATTTCTAGCATTTCTGAACAAAATACTAAACAGAAGAAACGTGAGTTTCCAGTTTCAGTCTGCACACGGAGCTTAGCCTGTGCCACAGCCCTCTGTTCTCAGATGCTACTGGGAGAGAAATGGTCGCCCTGGAGTGCTGACACAGAGAATAACAGGAGGCTCAAGCCACTGTCAAAGAAAGCAAGACCAGCTAACACCAGAGATAAGCAGATGGTGAAAGGCCAGGGCAAGAACCTAAGCAACAGAAACCAAGGCCACTTGGCATCATCAGAACCCCGTTCTCCCACCACAGCAAGTCCAGGGAACCCCAACACACTGGAAAAACGGGATTCTGATTTAAAATCACACCTCATGATGATGTTAGAGGACTTTAAGAAGAACATAAATAACTCCCTTAAAGAAATACAGGACAACACAAGTAAACAAGTAGAAGCCCATAAAGAGGAACACAAAAATCCCTTAAAGAATATAAGAAAACACAACAAAACGGGTGAAGGAATTGAACAAACCATGCTGGATTTAAAAATGAAAATAGAAAGAATAAAGAAATCACAAAGGGAGATAACCTTGGAGACAGAAAACATAGGAAAGAGTACAGGAGTCATAGACATAAGCATCACCAACAGAATACAAGAGATAGAAGAGAAAATCTCAGGGGCAGAAGATACCATAGAAAACACTGACACAACTGACAAAGAAAATGGAAAAAACACAAAAATATCCTAGCCCAAAACATCCAGATAATTCAGGACACAATGAGAAGATCAAACCTAATGATATGTATAGAAGAGAGTGAAGATTCTTAAAGGGCCATTAAATATCGTCAACAAAATTATAGAAGAAAACTTCTCTAACCTAAAGAAAGACGTGTCCATAAAAATACAAGAAGCCTACAGAACTCCAAATAGATTAGACAAGAAAAGAAATGCTTCCTGTCACATAATATTAAAAACACCAAATGCACTAAACAAAGAAAGAATATGAAAAGCTGTAAGAGGAAAAGGTGAGGTAACATACAAGGGCAGACCTATCAGAATTACACCAAACTTCTCAACAGAGTCTATGAAAGCTAGAAGATCCTGGGCAGAAGTCATATAGACCTTAAGGGAACACAAATGACAGCCCAGGCTAACACATTCAGAAAACTTTCCATTACCATAGATGGAAAAACCATGATATTCCATGACAAACAAAATTTACACAAAATATTTCCACAAATTTAGCCCTACAAAGCATGATAGATGTAAAATTCCAATACAAAGAAGCAAGCTACAACCTAGGAAAAGCAAGAAAGTAATCTACTTTCAACTAACCCAAAAGAAGAGAGTCACAAAAACATAATTCCACCTCTAACAATAAAAATATCAGGAAACAACAGTCACTATTCCTTAATATCTCTTAACATCAATGGACTCAATTCCCCAATAAAAAAGACATAGACTAACTGACTGGATATGTAAAGAGGACCCAGCATTTTGCTTCATGCAAGAAATGCACCTCAGTGACAAAGACTGACAGTTCCTCAGAGTGAAAGGCTCAGAAAAAATTTTCCATGCAAACCGTCCCCAAAACAAGCTGGAATAACCATTCTAATATCAAATAAAATTGACTTTCAACCAAAAGTTATCACAAAATGTAACACAGGACACTTCATACTTATCAAAGGAAAAAACCCAGGCCGACAGGAGCCGGATGTAGATCTCTCCTGAGAGACACAGCCAGAATACAACAAATACAGAGGCGAATGCCAGCAGCAAACCACTGAACTGAGAATAGGACCCCCATTGAAGGAATCAGAGAAAGAACTGGAAGAGCTCGAAGGGGCTTGAGACCCCTTATGAACAACAATGCCAAGCAACCAGAGCTTCCAGGGACTAAGCCACTACCTAAAGACTATACATGGACTGACCCTGGACTCTGACCTCATAGGTAGCAATGAATATCCTAGTAAGATCACCAGTGGAAGGGGAAGCCCTGGGTCCTGCTAAGACTGAACCCCCAGTGAACTAGATTGTTGGGGGGAGGGCCATAATGGGGGGGGGAGGGGAGGGGAACACCCAAAAGAAGGGGAGGGGGAGGGATTAGGGGGATGTTTGCCCGGAAACCGGGAAAGGGAATAACACTCGAAATGTAAATAAGAAATACTCAAGTTAATAAAAAAAAAATGAACTCTCGATTCTGAAAATCAATGCTCCAAATGCAAGGGCACCCACAATAATAAAAGATATTTTATTAAAACTCAAAGCACACATTGTACCTCACATAAGAGTAGTTCATAATGAACAGATCGTGGAAACAGAAACTAAATGGACACAGTGAAACTAACAGAAGTTATGAACCAAATAGTTTTAACAGATATCTATAGAACATTTCATCCTAAAACAAAAGAATATACCTTCTTCTCAACACCTCATGGTACCTTTTCTAAAACTGACCATATAATCAGTCACAAAACCAACTTCAAAAGATATGAGATGATAGAAATAATCCCAGGAATCCTATCAGATCACCATGGACTAAGGATGGTCTTCAATGACAACAAAAACGACAGAAAGCCCACATAAACACGGAAGCTGAACAACATTCTACTCAATGATAACTTGGTCGTGGAAGAAAGAAAGAAAGAAAGAGAGAGAGAGAGAGAGAGAGAGAGAGAGAGAGAGAGAAGGAAGGAAGGAAGGAAGAAAGGAAGGAAGGAAGGAAGGAAGAGGGAAGAAGAAGAAAGAAAGAAAGAAAGAAAGAAAGAAAGAAAGAAAGAAAGAAAGAAAGAAAGAAAGAGAGAGAGAAAGAGAAACTAAAGACATTTTAGAATTTAATGAAAATGAAGGCACAACATACTTATATTTCATTGAGGTACAATGAAAACAGTGCTATGAGGAAAACTCATAGATATGAATGCCTCCAAAGAAATCGGAGAGAGCACACACTAGCAGGTTGACAATGCACCTGAAAGCTCTAGAACGAAAAAAGCAAACACACCCAAGAGGAATAGCTGGCAGGAAATAGTCAAACTCAGAGCTGAAATCAATCAAGTAGAAACAAAAAGGACTATACAAAGAATCAACATTTCTCTGAGAAAATGAACAAGATAGATAAACCCTTAGCCAGACTAACGAGAGGACACAGAGAGTGTGTCCAAATTAAGAAAAGCAGAAATGAAAAGTGAGACATAACAACAGAGTCAGAGGAAGTTCAAAAATCATTAGATCCTACTACAAAAGCCTATATTCAACAAAACTTGAAAATCTGAAGGAAATGGACAATTTCCTAAACAGATACCAGGTACCGAAGTTAAATCAGGAACAGATAAACCAGTTAAATAACCCCATAACTCCTAATGAATAGAAGCAGTCATTAAAGGTCTCCCAACCAAAAAGAGCCCAGGTCCAGATGGGTTCAGTGCAGAATTCTATCAGACCTTCATAGAAGACCTCATACCAATATTATCCAAACTATTCCACAAAATTGAAACAGATGGAGCACTACCAAACTCCTTCTATGAAGCCACCATTACTCTTATACCTAAACCACACAAAGACCCAACAAAGAAAGAGAACTTCAGACCAATTTCCTTTATGAATATCGATGCAAAAATACTCAATAAAATTCTGGCAAACTGAATCCAAGAGCACATCAAAACAATCATCCATCATGATCAAGTAGGCTTCATCCCAGGCATGCAGGGATGGTTTAATATACAGAAAACCATCAATGTGATCCATTATATAAACAAACTGAAAGAACAAAACCACATGATCATTTCATTAGATGTTGAGAAAGCATTTGACAAAATTCAACACTCCTTCATGATAAAAGTCCTGGAAAGAATAGGAATTCAAGGCCCATACCTAAACATAGTAAAAGCCATATATAGCAAACCAATAGTTAATATTAAACTAAATGGAGAGAAACTTGAAGCAATCCCACTAAAATCAGGGACTAGAAAAGGCTGCCATTCTCTCCCTACTTATTCAATATAGTTCTTGAAGTCCTAGCCAGAGCAATCAGACAGTGAAAGGAGGTCAAGGGGATAAAGATTGGAAAGGAAGAAGTCAAAATATCACTATTTGCAGATGATATGATTGTATACTTAAGTGATCCCAAAAGTTCTACCAGAGAACTACTAAACCTGATAAACACCTTCAGCAAAGAGGCTGGGTATAAAATCAACTCAAATAAATCACTAGCCTTCCTCTACACAAAAGAGAAACAAGCCGAGAAAAAAACTAGGGAAATGACATCCTTCACAATAGTCCCAAATGATATAAAATACCTCGGTGTGACTTTAAAAAGCAAGTAAAAGATCTTTATGATAAAAACTTCAAGCCTCTGAAAAAAGAAATTGAAGAAGATCTCTGAAGATGGAAAGATGTCCCACACTCATGGATTGGCAGGATTAATATAGTAAAAATGGCTATTTTAACAAAAGCAATCTACAGATTCAATGCAATCCCCATCAAAATTCCAACCCAATTCTTAAGAGAGTTAGACAGAACAATTTGCAAGTTCATCTGAAATAACAAAAAACAGAGGATAGCTAAAACTATCCTCAACAATAAAAGGACTTCAGGGGGAATCACTATCCCTGAACTCAAGCAGTATTACAGAGCAATAGTGATAAAAAAAAAAACTGCATGGTATTGGTACAGAGACAGACAGATAGACCAGTTGAATAGAACTGAAGGCCCAGAAATGAAGCCACACGCATATGGCCACTTGATTTTTGACAAAGGAGCCAAAACCATCCAGTGGAAAAAAGATAGCGTTCAGTAAATGGTGCTGGTTCAACTGGAGCTCAGCATGTAAAAGAATGCAGATCAACTCATGCTTATCACCCTGTACAAAACTTAAGTCCAAGTGGGTCAAGGACCTCCACATCAAACCAGATACACTCAAACTAATAGAAGAAAAAGTGGGGAAACATCTTGAACACATGGGCACTGGAGAAAATTTCCTGACCAAAACACCAATGGCTTATGCTCTAAGATCAAGAATCGACAAATGGGATCTCATAAAACTGCAAAGCTTCTGTAAGGCAAAGGACACTGTGGTTAGGACAAAACAGCAACCAACAGATTGGGAAAAGATCTTTCCCAATCCTACAACAGATAGAGGCCTTATATCCAAAATATACAAAGAACTCAAGAAGTTAGACCGCAGGGAGACAAATAACCCTATTAAAAAAATGGGGTTCAGAACTAAACAAAGAATTCACAGCTGAGGAATGCCGAATGGCTGAGAAACACCTAAAGAAATGTTCAACATCTTTAGTCATAAGGGAAATGCAAATCAAAACAACCCTGAGATTTCACCTCACACCAGTGAGAATGGCTAAGATCAAAAACTCAGGTGACAACAAATGCTGTCGAGGATTTGGAGAAAGAGGAACACTCCTCCATTGTTGGTGGGATTGCAGACTGGTACAACCATTCTGGAAATCAGTCTGGAGGTTCCTTAGAAAATTGGACATTGAACTGCCTGAGGATCCAGCTATACCTCTCTTGGGCATATACCCACAAGATGCCCCAACATATAAAAAAGACACGTGTTCCACTATGTTCATAGCAGCCTTATTTATAATAGCCAGAAGTTGGAAAGAACCCAGATGCCCTTCAACAGAGGAATGGATACAGAAAATGTGGTACATCTACACAATGGAATATTACTCAGCTATCAAAAACAATGCCTTTATGAAATTCATAGACAAATGGTTGGAACTGGAAAATATCATTCTGAGTGAGGTAACCCAATCACAGAAAAACACACATGGTATGCACTCATTGATAAGTGGCTATTAGCCCAAATGCTTGAATTACCCTAGATGCATAGAACACATGAAACTCAAGACAGATGATCAAAATGTGAATGCTTCACTCCTTCTTTAAAAGGGGAACAAGAATACCCTTGGCAGGGAATAGGGAGGCAAAGTTTAGAACAGAGGCAGAAGGAACGCCCATTCATAATCTGCCCCACATGTGGCCCATACATATACAGCCACCAAACTAGATGAGATGGATGAAGCAAAGAAGTGCAGGCCAACAGGAACAGGATGTGATCTCTCCTGAGAGACACAGCCAGAATACAGCAAATACATAGGCAAATGCCAGCAGCAAACCACTGAACTGAGAACAGGACCCCCGTTGAAGGAATCAGAGAAAGGACTGAGAGAATTTGAAGGAACTTGAGACCCCATATGAACAACAATGCCAACCAACCAGAGCTTCCAGGGACTAAGCCACTACCCAAAGACTATACATGGACTGACCCTGGGCTCCAACTGCATAGGTAGCAATGAATAGCCTAGTAATAGCACCAGTGGAAGGGGAAGCCCTTGGTCCTGCCAAGACTGAACCCCAAGTGAATGTGATTGTTGGGGGGAGGGCAGTAATGGGGGGAGAATGGGGAGGGGAACACCCATATAGAAGGGGATGCTGAGGGGTTAGGGGAATGTTGGGAAGGGGAATAACAATTGAAATGTAAATGAGAAATACCCAATTTAATATAGATGGAGGAAAAAATGTCAAATATAAAAAAAAGATGGAAGAACAATGTTGGATTCTTCATTCTTTCTTAGAAGGAGGAACACATTTCTCACAGGAGGAAATATGGAGATAAGATATTGAGCAGAGACTGAAAAAAAGGCCATCCAGAGACTTCCCCACCTGGGGATTCTTCCCATATACAGTCACCAAACCCAGACACTATTTTGAATGTTTAATACATGCTGACAAGTGTGTGATATAGCTATCACCTGAGATCCTCTGCCAGAACCTGATAAATACAGAGATAGATGCTCACAGCCAACCATTGGACTGAGTACGGGGTCCCCAATGGAGAAGTTAGAGAAAGGACTGAATGAGCTGAAAGGGTTTGCAGCCCCATAGGCAGAACAACTATATCAATCATCCAGACACCCCAGAGCTCCCAGGGACTAAATCACCAACAGAAGAGTACACATGGAGGGACCCATGGCTCCAGGCACTTATGAATCATAGGATGGCCTCTTTGGGCATCACTGGGAGAAGAGGCCCTTGGTCTGGTGAACACTTGATGCCCAGTTGTAAAGGAAAATCAGGGCAGGGAGGTGGGAGGGAGTGGGTGGCTGGGTTAGGGAGCACCCTCATAGGAGCAGGCAGGGTGGGATCTCAGGTTTCTGGAGGGGAAACTGGAAAATGGGATAACATTTAAAACGTAAATTTAAAAATGCATAAAAAAAGAAACTTGAGAGAAAAAAGCTTCTTTTTTCTCAGTTTATTGGGGCTTTCAGCTCATTATGAACTGAAGAAGTAGGTCCAAGCAGCTCCATCTATGATGGGAGAAAATGAAGTCTTACATATTTACATGTTAAAACAGATGAAGCAGGTCAGTACCAGGAATAGGTATGACTTTCACAGGTCCTCTATTCACCTACTTTCACTACCCAGACCCCACCTCCTAAACATTAAAAACAGAATCATAACCTGCTAACTGAGTATTGAGGACATGAGCCTGCAATGAATATTTTGTATTCAATGCATAATCACTATCGATCTCTTAATGTTCATGTCTGCCTCATGCTGTAAAAACTACTTAGTACATCTCAAAGAGCTGGTTGTGCTTGCCGCTAGACTAATCACCAATCCAAGTTTTCTCCTTGAATCAGGTAAACTTTTCTGTTTGATCCAACTAATTCAATGTCTAACTCACATATTATTGATAAGAGAGTAAATGTTTCAATCCAAAATAAAAGAACAGAACATCATAAAAGACTGGCTCAGTGTAAGATACGATGCCTGCAGAGAAAGTACCAAACACCGCACAACTATTTCTGATATCTGTGATTTCTTGGTGATTCATGAGCTAGCAAGGGTTGGCAAGCCCCGTTACTATGCCCTCTTTAGATTACAGTTCACATAATCTTTCTTTTGAACAAAGGTCTCTCATTGTGTGTTCCTTTTGTCAAATATGTGTTCCATATTCCTGGGAACTCTGACTTAATGTCATTTTCCAAAAAGACTGTAAATTCACTTTTAGGTTCACACACACTGCTTTAATGGGGGCTTTCCACAGAGATCATAATCCTGTCACTCAATGCCATGACTCTCCAGTTCTTCTTTGAAATATGGGCAGAAGGTTCCATGCCCTTATAACTTCCTTCCTGTGGCTAAAATAAATAACACCAAGTAAAATGTATCAAGGCATGGTACCAAAGGTACATTCATATGATCACTTTGTACAATGGCTTCAATAGTCTCAGAATGCCTGGTTGTCAATTCTGTGCAAGTCTTTTTCTTGGATAACACAGCTATAGTAGATTTCTCTGGGAAGATCAGAAAACAAATATTCTCACAGGAGTTTACAAGTCTGTATTTTTCTATTAATTTATCTCACATATTACATCCTGACTGTAGTTTCCCCTGCCTCCCTTTGCCTGCCCCCATTCTAGATCCCTCTTCTAGTACCCCTTCCACTCCTCCTTCATTCCCTTCAGAAAAAGGGCAGGCCTCCCAGTTTATCAACTAAACATGGCATGTCAAGTTGCAATGAGATTAGGCACCTACAACATTAGTCCAAACATTACACGTTTTTGTCTTCTGGCCAAACTGCAAGTTTTATTGAATATCATGTGCTACGTTTTTATTTCTTCTCGCTATAAATCTCATTAAGTGTAACCAGAAACACGTACTGCACTGTCTGAAGTTGTCCTGCCTTGAACTTTTCCCTTCACGCTAAATTCTTAATCAGCTTTTGTTCAGCCTCACACAAAACCTCAGGTCACAGGCAAAATGGAGAGACAAATGCTTTACCAAAAAATAACACAGGTGGCTTCTAATGTGATCCCAGGGAAAGTTTCATTTACAACTAAAACCCCATTCCCTGCTGGACAAGCTCTTGTAAATATCCTTGCTTTCTTAGCTCCCACCAGAACCATCAATCAACCTGGATTACTGTACTCTGAGCTTATGTGGCTTGTTCATAGCTTTTTTTAGTGAATTCACTTTCAAAACAGCTGCAAATGTGTCTAAACTACTTCTCAGGGATAGTGACAAATGCACACCCATCCACCAGCACTTCTCTCTGCAGATCGTCTTACCCTTGCTACAACAACCTACATAACAAGAATGACTTTCAAAAGTTTGCTTTGGCTTATGGCTTCAGGGTTTCAGTGCATGGTTACTATATTGAATCAGTGACACCACCACCCCCATCCCCGGTAAGGTACAATAGTACGACAGAAAGGTGTTGTTGAGAAAAACTCCTCATCTTTGTTACCAGCAGAGAGAATAGAAATAACAGTTGGTAATAACAAACATACTTAAAGGCAATGGTCTTCTTCACCCCTTGTAGCCCATGTCCTAAAAAATAATTCTAAGAGACACTCATCAAAAAATTAATCCATTTATGACGTTATCTTCCTTATAATCTAATGAAATTTTAATAGTGACATAAGCTCAGAACCAAACTTAAACATATGGGTCAATCTTGAATATTCCTCACATTCATACTGTTAATTATACCTCACTGAAACCTTAATTATATAACTTTTTCAAGACAAAAACTGTGTTGGGAAACTGGCCCTTCTTGAACTCGCCTACTCTTCATGGCCTTTTCTGATTGATTCTAGCTTTTTCATGACAAGCATGACTCAAAACACTGACCTCATTTATGTTTCTAGTTATGAGGATGCTTTCTGTTACAATTCACTCTTTTGAATACATTTACTCCACTAGTCATATACCTCATTTTTAGATCTACATTCAATGAATACATTATACTATTCTGTTGAGTTTTGTTGGTTCAACTAAATTTAGAAGCCTGTTTTTATCCTTTTATATTCTTAATTTGATTTATATGTTTGTGTGAAAATAAATTTATGACATAAACAGGGAGGTAATATGTGTAGAGTTGATATATTTTACTTATATGTAAGAAGTTTTATCTCTCCCAGAGTCCAGGAGTCAAAGCCGTTGTCAACCCAGTCCTGTCCTGCACTCGCCTGCCTCGTCTTTTTTGCTTTCAACATAACAGATGCCGCTGTGTCCTTCGCCAAGGACTTCTTGGCTGGTGGAGTTTCCGTGGCCATCTCCAAGACGGTGGTAGCACCCATCGAGCGGGTCAAGCTGCTGCTGCAGGTGCAGCATGCCAGCCTCAAATCTCGGCAGATAAGCAATACAAGGGCATCATAGACTGTGTGGTTCGTATCCCCAAGGACAGGGAGTCCTGTCCTTCTGGCTTGGTAACCTGGCCAATGTCATCAGATACTTCCCCACCCAGGCTCTCAACTTTGCCTTCAAAGATAAATACAAGCAGATCTTTTTGGGTGGTGTGGACAAGAGGAACCAGTTTTGGCGGGACTTTGCAGGGAACCTGGCATCAAGTGGTGCTGCTGGGGCCACATCCTTGTGCTTTGTGTACCCTCTTGATTTTGCCGGTACCCGTCTAGCAGTTAATGTGGGCAAAGCTGGAGCTGAAAGGGAATTCAAAGGCCTTGGTGACTGCCTGGTTAAGATCTCCAAATCTGATTGGGATTAAGGGCCTGTACCACGGCTTTAATGTGTCAGTACAGGGCATTATCATCTACCGAGATGGCTTCTTCGGTATCTATAACACTGCAAAGGGAATGCTCCCAGATCCCAAGAATACTCACATCTTCATCAGCTGGATGATTGCACAGTTTGTCACTGCTGTTACTGGCCTGACTTCCTATCCTTTTGACACAGTTTGCAGTCGTATGATGATGAGTCTGGACGCAAAGGAACTAATATCATGTATACAGGCACGCTTGACTGCTGACGGAAGATCGCTCGAGACAAAGGAAGCAAGGCTTTTTTCAAGGGTGCATGGTCCAATGTTCTAGAGGCATGGGTGGTGCCTTTGTGCTTGTCTTGTATGATGAGATCAAGAAGTACACATAATTATGTCCTAGGTGTTCTCCCCGAGAACAGGCATGCTGTATAATAGACCATATTCTTGAACATTCTAGACAGATTCTCTGGGCTTCTATGTTTTATCAATGGCAACTATTTACCAGTTGAAAAGTAGAAAGCAATTATATTCATCTGACCAGTTTTCTCTTAAAGCCATTTCCATAATGACAATAATGATGGGACTCAATTATACCTTTTATTTCAGTCACTCCTGATAATAAAAAATTGAAGAAATAAAAATATCCAAAACCAAAAAAAGAAGTTTTATCTCTAGACTCTCTCATTTGTGTGTAAAAGAATTTGATCAGTCTATTACCTTATCTGTAGAGAGTCTATAAAGACTTGTTATGTGTCCTACACATAGTGGTTGAATAAACAAATTAAAAACGTGCAAGGCTCATGACTGACTGTGCTATTACAATTATGTGGATTTAACTCTCTGTAAGTGAAATAACTTAAGACCTCTTCTATTGCTTTCGGTCCTAACTCAAACTTGTGACCTTTATCAGATCACTGGTACAAAAAATAGCATTTTAAGAATTTATGAGTGTGGATATGTCACTTGAGCCCTTCAAGCCATCAGAAAGTATTCAGAATAATTGATTTAAAGATGGACATGAAATTGTTCATCCGAATATATACTCAAAGTGCAGGAAGTCAGCCATAAGAAGTCAACCTGCTGAGAATAATCTGAGGACTAAAACCAGGTTATGTTAGGATTTTCTTCTGTAAGATGTGATTTGATAAAATGTAGCTTAAGAAAATAATGAGCATAATCAATTTAATAATTAGAATAAAGCTCTGTGCTCAAGTGAACCCAATCCAGAAATACAAATGTGGAAGGTTTTTTTTTTAACATTAAATCAAACTAACACTATTAGACTCCCAACGTGGAGCAGCACAGACTTCTGTGACAAACCTTCAATTTGCTGAAGTGAATTTTCTGAGTAAAAAGCCCAGAGCTTTGAATTTATATCAACCTCAGAATCTTAGGACAATGATTTATAATAAGCAATGTGAGAGGATGACACTTCTGAAAGTACAACTTATGGATTTGCGCTCTCCTTATGTGACCAGTAGCTAATCTGTTCTACAGTAAGCAAAGATTAATGCACCCATGCTACTTCTTACAAAACTGATATCACCTGGTACGTCTGCTGGGATTTCACTCAGTCTTCTAAGGCACTACTTTCCCAACTCCAGGGATTTCTCTTGCACAGTGATTGCTCACCATGTCATTAGCAAATCTTCAGACCGATCTTGTGGGTGAGAACCACTATGCATTTCTAAGACAACTATCCTCAGAAAAATCTGCTTAAAAGACTGGTAATTAATGGTGACTGGGCATTAGGAATATGTCCATAGTTTCATAACTAGAAAGAAAAATTCACCCTACCTATATGTTTGCACAAATAGTATGGTTTACCAAAACACCTCAGTGTCTTTCTAAGAGTCTAAAATTCTGCCACATATTAAAAGAAGGCTCAGTTTCTATGTGACTGGCTCTATTATGATCCTTGAGCAGTGAGTCTTAGTTGAGGTTCAGGAGTGGATAACATTACATGTGTGATCACAATTCATTACCAGAGAAAGTAAGTGGATTCCTTATGACTTTATTGAAAAAAAAAAGTCTGCCTGGCCCATGCAAGTTTATGTGTAAGTGTATTGATGTGTTGTACAAAGTCCATTTTCCATGTTCTGACATAACTTTGTAATATTTTGCCATCATCAATCATATAGTGAGTTCTGTACATCACCCTAGTTATATAATAAATCTGGACTTGAGCTTGGAGATCCCCAGAATGGCAAAGGGATGGTTCTTGTTTCTATAAAAATAAAAAACAATGAAAAACGAAAGGCAGGAACTGAATGCAGAGAGGGCAACTACATTCTACTTACAGTTTGATTACTTTCTATACCAATGGCTATGATGAAGTTTTCTAAGTACTGCTCTTTCAAAGTTGGAATGCATTATTTATCTTCCATTGTCAGATAGTAAAGACTTTCCCCTGTACCACCAAAAGTTGTAGATGTAATGTTATGCTGGTTGGCAGTTATGAGGGCTTCTGAATGTTTTCCTGAATTATTAACAGTGGGTACTGAATATAGTCTTGATATGAAAAGTTATGAAATAAGGTCGTTATTTTAAGCAGTGCTCTACAGCTTTAACAATATCATAGTCCACAGCACAGGGGTCTATCATAAGGAAAATATATTAGGATCAAAGAACACACTTTGAGATGTTTGATTCATAAGAAATGGAACTGCAGGTGAAGTTATGTGTATGTGTGTGAAACAGACATCATACAAACAGACAGAGATAGAGAGAGAGAGAAGGGGGCAGAGAGAAAGAGAGAAGAGTTAGAAACAGAAAGATTAATTTACTAATCTTCTTTACCATTTAAATATAACCAGTAAATTCTACAAAGGCCCCAGCAATCTGGTACCTGCTAATATTCTACCTCTTAATATTCAACTATCTTCATTAGTGACACAGAACATGACATTTGAGTGTATATTCAGATATAAAGTGTAACAGAAATATTCCATCATCATGGACAGTTATACTCTTTTGACTGTTCATTAGACCCTATCCATGTCCTGAGATGACCGTTGGATGTACTGCCTCAAGAGTTCTTCTAATAATTAACATTGTATCTACTTATATTTAGGGGATCAAAAGCATGTAATAGCACAGTATCCCAACCAACAAGATAGCACATAGCTAGCAAGTGATATGAAAGGAACTCAACTCTTGATATGAAAGGAACTCAATCTCTGGTCTTAGTTACTTGTCTTTTCTGAAATATTATCCACACTTGCTATTCTGCTTCTGCTCTCCTTACTGTGTGCCTACCCCTGCCTATCTGCACAACTTATACATAACTACCTAATAGACCATAGGCATAGATATTGATTGAATATCATCAGATTACTTGCCATTATAAAAATCTATTTCTTATAATGAGATTTCGTTTTTAGTAACCATAGAAACTCAGAGAAGATGGGACCCACTGTAAAAACTCCCCTCGAGTCTCAGTAAATGGCCAAAGTTAATGGCACAAACTTCATTTTGTTCTTAGGCTATAATAACCTCATTTTCATTAAGCCTCCTTTGAGGGAAAATGATATTTATCCCTGTTGAAATGGACTTTAACAGTGTTGTAATAATTTCCTGCCTATTTCTTTACAAACAGCTGTTGCAATGCAAATAAATGAGTCATGTTGTGTGACAGTGCATCTGACACAGCGGTTAGAAGGGATAATACAATTTTAAGGGGTTGCCATTTAACATTAATTGACTTACCTACTGACAGATTGGGCAGAGAATGGAATATTGTATTCTGGAATTTATTTCTCTTTAGGACTCATTTAAAAGATAATATTTAATATGAAATTTCTCTTCAAATATATTAGATCACCAAAACAGAGTATTTCTTAGGAATGATATAACTTTCTGAGGAAACAGGCTAAGTATTTAGCCAATTAATCTGTTTGGAGACATGCCTACTGTTTGAGAGTCGAGAGTCTGCTGGAACTAATTATACGGGAGTTCATATTGTGAACTTTATTTTCTGAATGGGGTACTTTAAAGATTACCTTCAAACACTAATCCCTGAATCCCTGGAAGCTGTCAGGAATTATGTTCACCTGATTGACTGTCCTGAATTAGGGAAACGATTATGGCATAATCATGCCACCTCTCTACATGAGAATATATTTATCACATGTCTGAGCATTACCTCCTGGTCTATCCTGCAAAGCTTAGAAAAATACCAATAGTTTATATTAATCTTCTGAATTTTCAAGTGCTGTAGAAAGATGTGAATGGGATGATCCCACTCTACTCTTTGGTATGATGGGCACAGTAGTTGTATGGTCACTTTCTATCTCAGAGAAAAAGACTTTCCTGCAAGCCTGATCACTCTTCTTCAAGACATTTTTTTTCTGTAAGTCTCATCAGACTAACTTATCCAAAGGTCTCTGTAGCATTCTGGGTAATGCTACCAAGGTGCTGCTACTGCACACTACTGCATTTCCCACAACCCTGCAAAGGCTATTTTGACCTGCACCTTAACATCCCTGTGCATCAAAGGTTCTGAGATGAGTTTGACTTCACAGCTCACCTCACTTAAACTACTGCAGAGAGTGAACGATTGCTTATGGAAAGATTCTGGAAGTGAGACACAATATACTGGTAATAGTAGCTGGTTTGTTTTTGAATCCTAAAGAAAATTTTGCTTTCCTCATAAGTAAATACAAAAACTGTTTTAGGATTAAAGTTTTCACTATTATTGGATGAGTAATAAGTAATACTTTGGAAACAAAAGCAAAATTCAAGATGACTAAGTTGTATATCTTCCCAAAATATTTCTGATACTGTGCTAGTTTAACTTTTAGAATAAGCCTCAAAATCTTAGTGGCGTTTTAAGATAACATGCATATTCCCTATCCATTTATGGTGAAATATTGGATTGAAAGGCTATAAATGAGGGACTTACTTGGTTTACCACCAGGCTGCACAGTAACTCTAATCCTCTAATAAATTAATTGTAAAGCCTCATAAGTAATATTTTTTGGAGGATGTGATGGCGACATTTGATCATCAGCTTGATCCAATTTAGGCTTTCAAAGCGGGTTAACTGAGAATGGAGAGTGTGCTGCACTCTACCACTGCTGGGCATCCCAAGCAGAATAAAGACAAAAGAGAAGGAGAGCTGAGGACCAGAGTTCACCTCTCTGCTTCCTGTTAGGAAACACAAAGCAAATAGCAGTCTCATACATCTGTCGTCATGACTTCCTTCCAGAGTAGACTCTATCCCTTTCTAATCCGTAAGCCACAATAACCATGTCTTTGCTTAATTTGTCTCCATAAGGTGCTGTCCCACAATGATGAGAAAATGAGTAATGCTCATATTTAAGGTATTGGACCATTACTGGATTTTTTGAAGCTACAGAAAATTAATGAGAAAATATGAATTGGGGGACTTTAATTCTTTTGTGTGTTTCACATTAAAATTAAAACGTGGCTTACCTTTTCATACAATTGAAAAATAAAATATATATTGTCAGCACACATATACATATCAAATGTATACATGTATGAGAGTAAAATATAATTGGAAGAAACGTATTTTTAAGAAACTGTAAATATAACGGCTCTTATTTCTATAGTTGGGTCTTCTACTCTTTGTTATATATTCACTTGGGCAATGAACAACACATTAGTTAGTAACTAGTCACATCATACTAAGACTGTTTCTATGAAAAGAACTTGAATCTAACTTTAAAATTCACCCAAGAATTCCATTTTACATTTTCGTAAATTTATCGTTTAAAAATTTATATGTGTGTGTATGTTTTGTGAAGAATAATGCACACATGTGTACAGGTATCTAGAGAGTCAATGAAAGGGGATTGCAACCCCTTGACCTGGAGTTACAAGTGTTTATGAGCCGCTTGATGTGGATCCTAAGAACTGCACTCAAATCTTCTCCAAGAGCTGCAAATGTTCTTAACTGTTAATCCATTTCCCAGAACCTGTGAACTTATTCTTTCCTAGTATCTCTAACACCTACATAAGTATATCCATAGAAATTTTATTAGAATAATTTTTCTAATTGAACAAATTATAAATAGATGGTATATGTTTTCTATCCTATCTTAATTGACTCATACCTGTAAAAGGATTTTTTTTTAAATCTCACACTAATTACACAAATAACTATTGAAACTTCTCCATTCTATTGAATGCATTTCAGTGGTTTCCAAACTTCTGGCTAAAATTAATTTCAGTAGCAATTTAACCCCATGCAATCTGGTCCTCCTATAATTTCCCAATGTTATTTTTGGTTCACACTACAATTCTGCATTTCCATATGTTTAATACTCCTTCCTTTGCTTTGTGCTCCTTCCAGCACTTGTACTGAAATTTTCCTTCTAATGTAGCAGCATTTTGTGGTAGGACCATAAAGGGGTGAATAATTCATGAGTATCTTGTCTGCATAAATGAATCATGCTGTCATAAGGAAGGGCTGGTTACCTTGAGAATGAGTGTTTTTAAAAGGGAAATGTATTCAGCCAAATTTCCAGCCTGTCTCATCCGTGCTTTAATATCTTCCTAATAACCTAAAATCCACATTGCACATGCTGCACTATGATTTCTGATTCCTTTCTGTGGGATTTTGTAGATTAGAGCCTTTTCGTGTATATGTTATATTTAAGAGTTTGATTCCAGGACAGTAGGTCACAGCAGCTGTGGATATTTGTACAAGATTAGCCTCTTCAACGTTCCACGATGGGCAGAAAAAATATCCATGATGCCACCTCCCTTCTTGGGTAGCTAAGGACTGTAAAAAGTTTCTGGAAAAAACATGACATTTTCTGTAATGATGTAGCTAGTGGGGGACTAAAGGAAGGAGCTCGGAAGTGAAGGAACAGAGATGACAGAGAGTAATTGAAGTATAAAGATAATAACAACAGGTTTTATATATGAGACTGTCAAAAAGGGAAGAAAGAGTACACTTTGGGTACATTGACTTCTTCTTAATGCTCATCATCAAACTCAGAGCTCTAATCATGCTTGCTAGACAATTACTGTGCCACCAATGTGTCTCATCTCCGCCTCTATATTTTCAATCCCTCATTTTGCATTGTAGTTCACAACTTCTTAAAATGAATGGTGAAATAAGTTAATAAATAAGTAAATTGCCATGTCTTCATGTCTTAGTAATGTTTTTTTCTCTTACTGAAAATGCTGATTTTTCTCCCTCAATACCTTCCAATTTCTCATAGAGACTCAATACTCAGATTCCACAAAGACTCATTATTTTACTTTGTAAATATGGGCTGTTTCTTTCATAGGAGTTAAATTGCTTCTCAAGTCTGTGCTGAATAATGTAACTACATTCATTTAATATCTTTTGCAAGTATGCAAATGGGTAATTATACTAAGAGGTTCATTTCTTTTATTGATTCCACTTACTTGTAAAAATCTGAGAACTTGAGTATTTAGTATTGATTTCATGAATATATTCCATAGCTAAGTAGTTTTATGGCAAAAAATAAACAGTATTTTCACCTTTTAAGGGTTTGAGTTCTCAGGATCTGAAAATAAATAAATATAAAATAATACATGGAGGGGTTGGGGATTTAGCTCAGTGGTAGAGCGCTTGCCTAGCAAGCGCAAGGCCCTGGGTTCGGTCACCAGCTCAGAAAAAAATAATACATGGATGTCTGTGGCCATACAGTTGCTTTCACCAATTGCTTTGTATGTGTAAGTTCATGTAAATGATCACCTATAAAAAACCACAGCTGTAATTTGCAATTTTACTTACAGAGAAGAACCAACATATGTACAAATACCAAAAATAAATGCTATACAGTACTACTGCATGTTTAAAAGGAAGGATAGATTTTGAACAAAGTTATAACTCAAGATCACAATTATAACAGAATCACATGGGACTAATGTATAGAGAGTAAAGGACTGCAGCATGCTAAGGGCCATATGAGACCTCTATATTCAAACCTATTCTTCCAGGGCTCTGGAGTCATCATGGAAACCAGAGGTACTAGGTGACTACAAGAAGATGGAGTTTTCTACACATAGCAAGGAAGTTGCACATATGGATACATAGCAGTTGTAACAGCATGCACAAAACTTGTGCAGTCTCTATACTGAAAGACTCCAGCATGCACAGTAAGGACGAGCATGAAATAGCACTTTTAGCAAAGTAGCCATTAGCAACTGATTCTTTCGGGGAGAAGTCAGTTTTCTAGAAGATTGTGACCCTTCCTACATGGGTCTGTACCAAGTCCTCTGCATATATATTATAGCTTTCAGTTTAATATTTTTATGAATTCTTGAGTGTGTGAAAAACTGGGTCTCTGATGGTTGTGCCTGCTCTTGAACTTTTTTCCTTCTGTTACATTGCCTTGTCCAACCTCAATGTCATGGTTTTTGCCTTATCTTATGATAACTTATTTTGTTGTTATCGCTTAGATGCCTGTTGTTTTCTAAGGAGAGACAGAAAGAGAGTGACTCCAGATAGGAGAGGAGGAAGGAAGTTACTGGGAAGAGTAGAAAGAGGGGAAACTGTAATCATGATATATTATATGAGAAAACAATATATTTTCAATAAAGGACAAAATGACATTCTAACAGTATGAATTTTAACTACCCTGTGAAGAAATACCTTCTTTATTCTATATGCCTCTCATCTGTACTGTATTGCCAGTACATAGAGCATACTTTCAAGGGTTTCCCATTCTCTTTCTTTCTTTTTGAAAAGCATTGTGTTCTTGGGGATAATAACATCCTAGTAAAGGGAGCTCTTCAAAATGTACATCATAAAGACATAAGAGCAACACAGCTTCACAAGTCACAAAGAGCCTGCTAAAACTGAGAGAGAATGTTAATTACCCAGAAGATTATGTTCGTGGTCCAGATTTCAGAATTAGACCATTAGTTATTTCCAGTTAGTGTCAGGAGCAGGAGTATAGCTTCATGTAGCCCTATTACTTCATCTTATCTTTAACATACCTTGTTCCAAGTTTTTCTATGTCCACATATGTTTTACATAGTTGGGCATTTTATTTTTTGCATTTATTCAACATTATAAACATTTCCTCTAATGCAAAATTGTTTGTGAGTGTAATGCTTAGTAACTGTGGAATAATATGTGAAATAAATATACATTTGGGTTGAACTTTAAACAATCATAAAGGTAGTATTTTACTCTGTAAAATAAATGGATATTTTATATGGCAACAAAGTATTATTGCCCTTGTAGGTCTACATTACTCTAATAGAAAGCTATATTTCAAAAACTATATGAAGAGCACAACCTGGATTTGTTAGATTTAAAAAAAAATAAAAGGACTATTAATTGGGTGGGTAGAGAAATATGGCTGCAAGAGGAATTGGGGGAGAGGATAAAAATCATCAAAATACATCACTTTAAAACTAAGAAAATACATGTAATAATAATTAAACTTTTATCAAATTTATGTATAGATAGTAACGTTTTAGCACAAGTTAAGAAATTATGATTTATTAATTAACACAAGGTAATGTATTTTATGTTATTTCCATACATTTTGATTGCATATATACATCTTACTGTTTTAAAGGATTTAAAGCAATTTATATGTGATGTAAATGTAAAACAGGCATTATTGTAGGGAAATTTTAAAGATGAAATCAAGTACTTTTTAGCATAAACAGACAATATTGCTTCTAATTCTGGTTTTTAGGACATTTTACCTACTCTGTCTTCTTCCTCAATAGTTTTTCAAACCCTTTAACCTGATAAAAAATGTTCATTATAACCAAAAATAAAAACAGCATATAAGCTGATCTCATAACAAACAGGGCTAGAAGTATAATTTTTCTCCTATCCTAACAAAATTTCTAATATACAGTTACTTTTGCCAACATAAATAAATCTAATATTGTGATTTGCCTGTCTTTGATGATGTCTTTGTATCAATTGTCACAGATTAGTTCACAAGGAAGACATAAATGTATTACATAGAAATAAACAGTGGAAAAACAGTAGATTATACCTGGGGATGACATAAATTGTTTTGAAATAAAGCAATGCTTTAAGATGTTAAGACACTTTCTGTTTTCTTTGTTTTCTTTACCAGCTCGCTCAGTGAGATGCTTCATTGATAATAAATGCTGTCTCATCTAGCTGTTCTTTGGAATTTTTCAGGATTTCCTTGCTTTAGAAGGGATAAAGGATGTTTGGTAACTTCAAGTTAGAAACACAGGCTGTGAGAAACCATAGTTAGCTCCAGTCACAACTATAATATATTATAATCATCGTTTGATCCTTCTTTCATGCTAAGATCTTCCTGAATGGGAGACTTTCTTGACTTTTCTGGAGGTGGGCTACTTGCTGCTCTTCAGTCTTATAGGTAAGGTCGTTATAGAACAATCATTTCTTCTACATGTCATGGTTCAGTCAAAGCTCCTCTTTTCTAATGAGCATACAAACAATCCATAAATACATCTATTTGGCAAATTTGTATCTGGAATTTTCTAAATATATACCTGGAGAATGTACTTATACTTAT
Organism: Rattus rattus; assembly: GCF_011064425.1. Lineage (NCBI taxonomy): Eukaryota > Metazoa > Chordata > Mammalia > Rodentia > Muridae > Rattus > Rattus rattus. The sequence continues at coordinate 144,615,778 of NC_046155.1, forward strand.
TTAGGGTATAAGTCCTCTTTAGCAGAATGAGTTTGATTTTTAACAAACCATATCCACTTCTAGTCTCCATCTGCACCCCAGATCTAAGGCTGTCCCACAGCCCTCTATACACAAATCTTGCCCAGAGAGAGCTGGTCTCCCAGGAACTCTGTCTCTCCTAAGTTCAAAAGTGAGACCACAGTTGCTGTAAAATTATAATAAATATAAGGCTGTCTTTTACCCCTACTAGGTCTGGCACCACAATGTCCCAAGATGTCTAGTAGGTATCTTGCCAGAAACACACATCCCAATAACATGGAGGCCCAGTATCTCTAGACACCACACACTCTCTTAAACTTAAATCACAACACGAAAGAACAGATAATACAATAACCTCTGATACAACTGATAAGATATAATTGCCCACCTAAACATACAAGGCCCTATACACATCCATCCCTTAAGAATGCTCCACTATGTTCATAGCAGCCTCATTTATAATAGCCAGAAGCTAAGAAAGAACACAGGTGCCCTTCAATAGAGGAATGGATACAGAAAATGTGGTACATCTACACAATGGAATACTACTTCGCTATCAAAAACAATGACTTTATGAAATTCATAGGCAAATGGATGGAACTGGAAAATATCATCCTGAATGAGGTAACCTAATCACAGAAAAACACACATGGTATGCACTCATTGATAAATGGATATTAGCCCAAATGCTCGAATTACCCTAGATGCACAGAACACGTGAAACTCAAGAAGGATGACCAAAATGTGAATGCTTCACTCCTTCTTTAAAAGGGGAACAAGAATACCCTTGGCAGGGAATAGGGAGGCAAAGTTTAGAACAGAGGCAGAAGGAACACCCATTCATAATCTGCCCCACATGTGGCCCATACATACATAGCCACCAAACTAGATAAGGTGGATGAAGCAAAGAAGTGCAGGGTGACAGGAACCAAATGTAGATCTCTCCTGAGAGACACAGCCAGAATATGGCAAATACATAGGCGAATGCCAGCAGCAAACCACTGAACTGAGAACGGGGCCCCCGTTGAAGGAATTAGAGAAAGGATTGAAAGAGCTTGAAGGGGCTTGAGACCCCATATGAACAACAATGCCAACCAACCAGAGCTTCCAGGGACTAAGCCACTACCCAAAGACTCTACATGGACTGACCCTGGGCTCCAACTGCACAGGTAGCAATGAATACCTAGTAAGATCACCAGTGGAAAGGGAAGTCCTTGGTCCTGCCAAGACTGAACCCCCAGTGAACGGGATTGTTAGGGGGATGGCGGTAATGGGGGAAGGATGGGGAGGGGAACACCCATATCGAAGGGGAGGGGGAGGGGATAGGGGGATGTTGGCCTGGAAACCGGGAAAGGGAAGAACAATTGAAATGTAAGTAAGAAATACCCAAGTTAATAAAGATGGAGAAAAAAAGAATATTCATAACAATCTGTAAATACACAGAGTGGAATGTTAACACAAGCCTCCGTGTTCTCTCTGCAGCTTCTCATCCAGTCTCTCTCTGTTCCAGTCTCCTCCTCTTCCCTGAAACTTTTCTCCCACCCACCTGTGCTATGAATGTTGTTGCTAACCTTTCTGAAAGTGCTTCCAAAATTATTTGTGAAATCATTCTTTAAAACATTTTTCACTGCTAATAGGGAGGATGAAGGTTAGTTTTCTTTAGGGAAGCTTCCAAGTAGGTTTTCTGTGCTCCATTTGATGAACCTGAGAAAGTACATGAAATTGGATGTCTCATGCATTATTACAGAAAAATGGGCTTAATTAGAACCAGAGGCAGTGGATGACTATAAGAAAATATTCTCTTGCAGACACAACAGGACAGCTACACACATAAACACATTGTAGCTGTTATGGTATCCATGAGACTTGTGAAATCCTAAACTGGATAAAAATCCTAGCAGAGAGAGGAGAATTAGGCATATAATCTAATCTCAATCTTTAGAGCTATGAGCAATGGCTAGCTGTTTGTAGAGGGAGAGAGGGTTCTACCTAGTAGTATAGCCACTGATAAGTAAACCATTCACTAGTGGGAAAGGTCAAATGGATAAATATTTGGGCAGCACAAATTGGTCTTTGAGGTTTAAAAAAATGAGGGTGTGTTAAAAATAAAGTTGGGTGTGTAGAGAAGGGAGTTGAACCTGGAAAGAGACAAATGTGAATATAATTAAAGTGCATTGTAAAAAAAAAATTGCTGTTATTTGTTTCAAAGAACAAATCTTTAAAAACTTCTCGTTTGGTTTACATGGTGCTTTTGTTTACTATTTGTGTTAGCTTTTCTTCTCTGAACTTCAAAAGAGTTGTGTTGAATTCCACACTAATAAGCTTGGGAATTTCCATGATTCCAGGTCGATTGTTGCAGCCTCAGTAAGTTCACTGGGTATTTTCCTGTAGATTGGTGTCCTTATGCAGGTGAAGGCAAGCACAAGATAAGGCAAGGCCTGTGATTGGGCAGTGAAAAAGCAAGGCGGGCACAGAGTTTTGAAGGGAGGAGAGAGAGAGGAGAAAGAGAAGAAGAATGAAGGTGGAGGCAGAGAAGGAGGACCCAGATCCCTGTGGCCTTCAATGGCCACAGGTAGTTATGAATATTTCATAAGAGATGGATTTTTATAGGACAATTTGTCTTAACTAAGTGGGCAGTTCATATCATCATCAATTGGTTGTGAGTTTACTGTATAGATGTTTTGTGGAGTTTGAATGTACTGATATTAATCTAATTGTTAAGTTACAAGCTTATTGAGTTTTGATTTTAACGGGTTACTGGGAGTTGTGACTATAGCCACAGGGGACAGATGCTGGGGATGTGAGCAGAGTCCTCAGCAAGAGACTTACAAGAGGGCATCTGCTGCTGGCTCAGAAAGCACCATGTGACATCGTGGGATGGAGATTGGGAGCTTAGTGGTTGAGATGCTTTATGATTGAGGTGCAAATACCCCGCAGATGCCATGTGGCTCACTGGAGCTGGCACTACCGTGGGTTGGTATTCTTTAATATTTACCGCAACATTTTCCTGTGATTCTCTTACAAAAGTAAGTGGTGTTTTTGTTTTTATGAAATTACTTTGACCAGTAAAATCTTTTCTAACCAGTTGGGGCAGAGTTGTAGGGAAGGATAATGTGTCCATGTGTGCTTCACCTGCAGTGTATGGAGGCTGCGTTGTATGGGCCAACTATCTTAGTCCATAGGCAGATGAGCTTGGTTCAAGTGTCCATGTGTAACAGGGACTGCTAGCCCACAGCAAGCTTAAGTGTACTTAGGGTCCTTGCTTCGGATGCTGTTATGTAGATGAGTAGTCAGGGAAGACATTAGGTGGGGAGGTAGAATCAATACTAAGATCCCTAAGCAGCAAGCTTGCATCACATGAGGATTACCAGACATCCTATGGTTTTATATACGTGGGAGTCTCCCATGGCCTTTAGTTATTATCAACATGCAAAAAAAATATATAGTCTGCTTAATGGAGTGCCGAGACTCTGAGAGTCCGGTGTATGTTCTACCTACTACATTTAAATGATTACCCTATGATGGGTATACCAGTTGTTCATGGTCAAACATATGCAAGTTGGTTCTTCTCATTTAAGTTGACCTCTACTTGTTCTCTCATTTCTTAGATATGTAAATCTCATCTTTGCATGGAAATATAATTATACACATGTAGGGTACATTTTCCTATTTTACTAAACCTGCAGATGTTTTTTCAAAACAGTTTTTTAAATAAGTTTACTCTGCTTCCCTTTTCATTAAATGGTCATTTAGAGGAGGAATATTAGCTTAAGAACTTTCTCATTCTCACAGTCTGGTCTCAAATTATATTGCCCTGTATTTCATTCAGTACACGTAGCATTGTTATAGTTAGATTAGTTCTTGTAATGGAAATATTTTTATATATTTTTTGGTATAGTAATGAAATGAGTCAATGAATTCAATCAAATATAAATACTCTAATTTACCCATTCTTACCCACTGAGATGTATATTTATACATATAGTCTATACTGGTTAATTGTTCTTAGTTGCAAGCCTTTTAAAAATCTTCTCAGTATATTTATTCTATGTCTAGTCTATGTCCAGGTCATATAGCTAATGAATACCTATGTAACAATAAAATTTGCATTGGTGTAGCTAACTGGAAAAAGACAAGCTAAATCTTAGATACACTAATAAAGACCTTACCTAAGTACTTTGCTGTCTACAACATGATACATAGCTAGCCAACTGATAAAATGTCATCTTAAGAAGGGCGGAGAAAGTAAATAACAGAAAAAAATAATCTAATATACCAAAATGTTCCAGTAAATATGGATAAATTTTCTGTCCCTGCAAACAGTTTGCAATTTCATTACTTTCTGTGATACACTGAGATGTAAATATTCAGCTGGCTCTATAGCGACTTTAGCCTAAGGATCACCTTAGAGAATTTTAAACTAAAAATGTTAGTTCTTTCATATACGGCTGTCCAACTTTATGCCTATTGGGGTGACAATTTTTTTATCAAGTGGAGTTAGAAATGCATTAAAAGAACTTCATCTGTAATATTTTTTCTGTGCCTTTTACCCCTCTTTACTCTTAAAAATGTCAAGTATATTTCTTGCCATGGGAGTTTTCAGCAGAAATATTTGAGGGCATATATAAATTTGGATTGGGCATTTTGTTTATTTAGTTTGCATTTATATTGTTTATTTTTATTATTTAATCTTGTATGTAGTATAATCCCAAAATGCCTTCTGAAATTAAGAAGATATAAATTACCTTATGATCATGAACCTTTGCAACAGGTGATCCTGAAGATGATTATTTCTTGTGATAAAACTGAAAATTTGTTACTTATCTTCATATGTAGATTCTTTGTTTGATGTTTGAAATTCAGTTTAGGAAGAAAATATTTTACACAGACTTTAATTTCACAGGAGAAGTGAATGGAAAACTCAGAAAGAGACCTTGAAACCAATGCTTTAGATTCTGGGGCTGTGTCACAGTGAACATCTTTAATTATTGTAATTCTGCACAGAGGAGCTTGAGACCTGCTGAGTATGAAGTTTTAAAAAGCAGAAGACATTCTTATATACAAATTAAAACTGTAAGTGTCAATCTAGGTGTGATTTAATGAAAAGGCATTCAATGATTTAATGCTTAGCTCTATTTAAAATCTATATTTAACTAACTCATTAGAGATTTATAGTCCCACTCTTAGGAATAATATTTTATAACCAATTTTATTTAAAATTAGAGTTCAAGAAATGACATATTTGTATCATTATTCAGTTGAAATTGGAATTTGGAGATGAAGATCTTCATTGAAGGTTCCCTTTTCAATAACATAGGCATGTGACTGGCACGGTATTGAAAAGTAGGTTCAAGCTTCAAGAACCCTCTATTCTGTGTCAGCCTCCCTCAGTATGGTCTTCTCAAGTATCATGATCATAATAGGGTCACATTTTGATTTAAAATAGCAAATGATCGTGTGTTTACTTCTTAGCCACCAGAATCAATATGTTTCATTTCACAAAGACTCTTTTAAGTCACTGATAAAGCCTGTCGTGGAGATTATTACAAGAAAATGATTGAGCCATGAGTAATCCCAGAGAGGAAAAACTTTGGAAGGGCCATGTGTTTCTTAGCAGAAAGACAAAGTCAGAGCCAGATGGAGACTCACACCTAAAAATTCTGGTTCTTCTGAGAAACACCTGAATTCTTATCTACAATTATTCTTGAGTAAAACAAAGACACAGTAAATATTGCAGCAGATAAGGCCCAGAACATCAGGGCAAAACTGATGGTTGCAATCATGACAATGAAAGACGGGAATGATGTTCCTGTCTAAAAACTACACTTAAGGAGTCTCGAGTTTCACTTCATTCCACATTTAATTCTCCGTGGAAAGGTCTTTCTTCAGTGCTGTTTTATATAAGAAAAGCTTGTGCCAAGTAGGATTGAGGAACACTACCAGATTGACTTACCAAATTAACTCTCCTTCTTGATCAAAATTATTATTTCCCTTTAACTTATGAACAATTTATTGCATGGGATCTTGAAATCACATATAGAAAATACTTAAAATGATTCAAAAAATGGAAGCATAGAACCAGATATGGCACAATGGTTCTATGATCAGAGACAAATCAAGAAGAATGTGAATGCAAGGCCAGCCTAGGCCACAGTTAAGGTTCCGTCTCAACAAAACAAACAAAATTTAAAACAAAAAAATTTAAGGACAAAATTGCTAGTTTTCAAAAGATATGTGAAAGAATAATACAAATATTCAATATTGCTACTATTGAATATTAAGTTATTAGCCTAAAATTGTTATGTTAAAGGAATGGTAATGCCTATCCAAACATAATATATTGATTTCTCTTTTTTGCATTTTTAAAAATGTATTTATTTAATTATTTTTACACTCCAAATTTTATTCCCCTTCCCCTGACAGTTCCACATCCCATACCTTCTCCTCCTACTTAGTCTCCACAAGAATGTTCCCACCCCAACCACCCCAACAGATCTCTAAACTTCCAGGGACTTCCAGTGTCTTAAGGGTTAGGTGCATCTTCTCTGACTGAACCCAGACCCAGGAGTCCTCTGCTGTATATGTGTTGGGGATCTCAACTCAGCTTGTGTATGCTGCCTGGTTGGTGATCCAGTGTCTGAGAGATCTTGGGTGTCCAGGTTAATTGGTCCTCCTACAGGGTTGCCCTCTGCCTCAGCTTCCTCCAGCTTTTTCCTAGTTCAATCAGCAGCAGCTTCTGTTCATTGGTTGGGTGCACATATCTGCATCTGACTCTTTCAGCTGCTTGTTAACCTTTTGGAGGGCAGTCACAATAGGTCTCTTTTTGTGAATGCCCCTTAGCCTCAGTAATGGTGTCAGCTCTTCCAGCCTCCCCTTGAGCTGGATCCTACTTTGAGCCTGTCACTGGACCATCTTTTCCTCAGGCTCTTCTCCATTTCCATCCCTGCATTTCTTTCAGATAGGAAGAACTATGCATCAGCGTTTTGACTGTGGGATACCAACCCCATCCCTCATTTGATGCCCTGTCTTTCTGCTGGAGGTGGGTTCAATAAGTTCCCTCTGCCCACTGTAGGGCATTTCATTTAGGAGGTCCCCCACCCCATTTGAGTCCTGAGACTCTCGCTTCCCACATCTCTGGTACATTCTAGAGGGTCCTCCCAAGGTCGCCTGTTTCCACTCTTTTTGCTGACCCTCAGGTCTCCAGTCCTTTTCCCCCACCTAATATCAGATCATGTTCCCCTCTCACACCACCCCCCACCCTCTTTCACTCTTCTCTCCCCCCCTCCTTTCTCCTACCTCCTATGTGGAACTGAGGTATCCTCACTTGGGCCCTTCAGCTTGTTGACCTTTTAGAGTTCTAGGGACTATATCTTGGGTATTCTGTACTTTACTTTTTTGGGATAATAGCCACTTATTTAATGAGAACATACTGTACATGTCCTTTTGGGTCTGAGTTACCTCACTCTAGTTCTATCCATTTGTCTGCAAAACTCAGCATATCTTCATTCTTAGTAGCTGAGTAGTATCCCATTGTGTAAATGAACCATGTTTTCTGTATCCACTCTTCTGTTATGGGGCATCTGGGATGTTTCCAGCTTCTGGCTATGACAAGTAAGGCCACCATGAATAAAATGGAACATGTGCCCCTGTGGCATGGTAGGGCATCTTTTGAGTATATCCCTGAGTAGCATTTCTGGGTCTTTAGTTAGATCTATTTCCAATTTTCTGTGGAACCTCCAACTAGGTTTTCATAGTGGTTGTACCAGTTTGCAATCCTACCAGTTCCTCTTTCTCCACATCCTCACCAACATGTGTTGTCACCTAAGGTTTTGATCTTAGCCATTCTGACTGGTAAAAGGTGGAGTTTCAGGGTTGTTTTGATTTGCATTTCTCTGATCACTAAGGACTTTGAACATTTCTTTAGGTGCATCTCAGCCATTCAAGATTCCTCTGTTGTGAAATCTCCGATTAATTCTACACCCCATTTTTTGATTGGGTTGTTTGGGGTTTTCTTGGTGGTCTTCAATAACAATGAGGAAAGAACACCCACATATACATGGAAGTAGAACAATGCTCTACTCAATGATAACCTGGTCAAGGAAGAAATAAAGAAAGAAATTAAAAACTTTTTAGAATTTAATGAAAATTAAGGTACAACATACCCAAACTTATGGGACACAATGAAAGCTGTGCTAAGAGGAAAACCCATACCTCTGAGTGCCTGCAAAAAGAAACAGGAGAGAGCATATATCAGTAGCTTGACAGCACATCTAAAAGCTCTAGAACAAAAGGAAGCAAATACACCCAGGAAGAGTAGAAGGCAGGAAATAATCAAACTCAGAGCTGAAATCAATCAAGTAGAAACAAAAAGGAATATACAAAGAATCAACAAAACCAGGAGCTGATTCTTTGAGAAAATCAACAAGATAGATAAGCCCTTAGCCAGACTAATGAGAGGACAAAGAGAGTGTGTACTAATTAACAAAATCAGAAATGAAAAGGGAGACATAACAACAGAAACAGAGGAAATTCAAAAAATCATCAGATTCTACTACAAAAGCCTATATTCAACAAAACTTGAAAATCTGGAGTAAATAGATAATTTCCTAGACAAATACCAGGTACTGAAGTTAAATCAGGAACAGATAAACCATTTAAGCAACCCCATAACTCCTAAAGAAATAGAAGCAGTCATTAACTGTCCTGGAAAGAACAGAAATTCAAGGCCCATACCTAAACATAGTAAAAGCCATATACAGCAAACCAGTAGCTAACATTAAACTAAATTGAGAGAAACTTGAAGCAATGCCACTAAAATCAGGGCCTAGACAAGGCTGCCCACTCTCTCCCTACTTATTCAATATAGTTCTCAAAGTCCTAGCCAGAGCAATCAGACAACAAAAGGAGATCAAAGGGATACAGACTGGAAAGGAAGAAGTCAAAATACCACTATTTGCAGATGATATGATAGTGTACTTCAACGACCCCAAAAGTTACACCAGAGAACTACTTAACCTGATAAACACCTTCAGCAATGTGGCTGGGTATAAAATTAACTCAAATAAATCACTAGCCTTCCTCTACACAAAAGAGAAACAAGCCGAGAAAGAAATTAAGGAAATGACACCCTTCATAATACTCCCAAACACTATAAAATATCTTGGTGTGATTTTAACCAAGCAAGTGAAAGATCTGTATGATAAGAATTTCAAGTCTCTGAAGAAAGAAATTGAAGAAGATCTTAGAAGATGGAAAGATCTCCCATGCTCATGGACTGGCAGGATTAATATAGTAAAAATGGCCATAGTAAAGTAATTAATATAGTAAAATATGGGCATTTTACCAAAAGCGATCTACAGATTCAATGAAATCCCCATCAAAATTCCAATCCAATTCTTCATAGAATTAGAACAGTTTGCAAATTCATCTGGAATAACAAAAAACCCAGGATAGCTAAAACTATCCTCAACAATAAAATGACTTCTGGGGGAATCATTATCCCTGAACTCAAGCAGTATTACAGAGCAATAGTGATAAAAACTGCATGGTATTGGTACAGAGACAGACAGATAGACCAGTGGAATAGAATTGAAGACCCAAAATGAACCCCACACCTCTGGTCACTTGATTTTTTGACAAAGGAGCCAAAACCATCCAATGGAAAAAAAAGATAGCTTTTTCAGCAAATGGTGCTGGTTCAACTGGAGGTCAGCATGTAGAAGATTGCAGATCGATCCATTCTTATTACCCTGCATAAAGTTTAAGTCCAAGTGGATTAAGGACCTGCACATCAAACCAGATACATGCAAACTAATAGAAGAAAAAGTGGGGAAGAATTTTGAACACATGGGCACTGGAGAAAATTTCCTGAACATAATACCAATGGCTTATGTTCTAAGATCAGGAATCGACAAATTGGATCTCATAAAGCTACAAAGCTTCTCTAAGGCAAAGGACACTGTTGTTAGGACAAAATGGCAACCAACAGATTGGAAAAAGATCCTTACCAATCCTACAACTGATAGAGGGCTTGTATCCAAAATATACAAAGAACTCATGAAGTTAGACTGCAGGGAGACAAATAACCCTACTAAAAATGGGGTTCATGGAAAATATCATACTGAGTGAGGTAACCCAATCACAGAAAAACACACATGGGATGCACTCATTGATAAGTGGATATTAGCCCAAATGCACGAATTACCCAACATGCACAGAACACATGAAACTCATGAAGGATGACCAAAATGTGAATGTTTCACTCCTCCTTTAAAAGGGGAACAAGAATACACTTGGGAGGGGATAGGGAGGCAAAGTTTAGAATAGAAACTGAAGGAACGACCATTCAGAGCCTGCCCCACATGTGGCCCATACATATGCAGCCTAACTAAATAAGATGAATGAAGCAAAGAAGTGCAGGCTGACAGGAACCAGATGAAGATCTCTCCTGAGAGACACAGCCAGAATACAGCAAATACATAGGCGAATGCCAGCAGCAAACCACTGAACTGTGAATGGGACACCCCCCCCGTTGAAGGATTCAGAGAAAGGACTGAAAGAGCTTAAGGGGGCTTGAGACCCCATATGAACAACAATGCCAACCAATCAGAGCTTCCAGGGTCTAAGCCACTACCCAAAGACTCTGCATGGACGGACCCTGGGCTCCAGCTCCATAAGTAGCAATGAATAGCCTAGTAAGGGCACCAGTGGAAGGGGAAGCCCTTGGTCCTGCCAAGGCTGGACCCCCAGCATTCTTGGGGGGAGGGAAATAATGGGGGGAGGATGGGGAGGGGAACACTCATGTAAAGTGGAGGGGAATGGGTTAGGGTGATGTTGGTCTGGAAACCGGGAAAGGGAATAACATTTGAAATGTAAATAAGAAATACCCAATTTAATGAAGATGGGAAAAAAAAAATACAGGCGAACGCAGGTAAACAAGAAGCCCTTAAAAAGGAAACAAATAAATAGGGGAAACATGGTCAAAGAGGTAAAGGAATTGAACAAAACCATCCAGAATCTGAAAGTGGAAATAGAAACATTAAAGAAAACACAAAGACCCGGAAACGGCGGCACAGATCTTCCTGGCTGCTGCTGTCTCAGAGAGCTCGTGGGCAGCACCCCGCGAGCAAACTTGAGCCTCAGGACCACAGGTAAGACCAACTTTTCTTCTGCAAGAGACCTGCCTGGTGAACTCGGGACACACAGAGGCAGAATTCCTCTAGGACCGGGCACGTCCTATGTTTAGGACAAAACGGCAACCAACAGATTGGGAAAAGATCTTCACCAATCCTACAACAGATAGAGGCCTTATATCCAAAATATACAAAGAACTCAAGAAGTTAGACCGCAGGGAGACAAATAACCCTATTAAAAAATGGAGTTCAGAGCTAAACAAAGAATTCAGAGCTGAGGAATGCCGAATGGCTGAGAAACACCTAAAGAAATGTTCAACATCTTTAGTCATCAGGGAAATGCAAATCAAAACAACCCTGAGATTTCACCTCACACAAGTGAGAATGGCTAAGATCAAAAACTCAGGTGACAGCAAATGCTAGCGAGGATGCGGAGAAAGAGGAACACTCCTCCATTGTTGGTGGGATTGCAGACTGGTACAACCATTCTGGAAATCAGTCTGGAGGTTCCTCAGAAAATTGGACATCAAACTACCTGAGGATCCAGCTATACCTCTCTTGGGCATATACCCAAAAGATGCCCCAACATATAAAAAAGACACGTGCTCCACTATGTTCATCGCAGCCTTATTTATAATAGCCAGAAGCTGGAAAGAACCCAGATGCCCTTCAACAGAGGAATGGATACAGAAAATGTGGTACATCTACACAATGAAATATTACTCAGCTATCAAAAAAATGACTTTATGAAATTCATAGGCAAATGGTTGGAACTGGAAAATATCATCCTGAGTGAGCTAACCCAATCACAGAAAGACATACATGGTATGCACTCACTGATAAGTGGCTATTAGCCCAAATGCTTGAATTACCCTAGATGCCTATAACACATGAAACCCAAGACGGATGATCAAAATGTGAATGCTCCACTCCTTCTTTAAAAGGGGAACAAGAATACCCTGGCAGGGAATAGAGAGGCAAAGATTAAAACAGACACAGAAGTAACACCCATTCAGAGCCTGACCCACATGTGGCCCATACATATACAGCCACCCAATTAGACAAGATGGATGAAACAAAGAAGTGCAGAAGTGTAGATCGCTCCTGAGAGACACAGCCAGAATACAGCAAATACAGAGGCGAATGCCAGCAGCAAACCACTGAACAGAGAATAGGACCCCCGTTGAAGGAATCAGAGAAAGAACTGGAAGAGCTTGAAGGGGCTCGAGACCCCATATGTACCACAATGCCAAGCAACCAGAGCTTCCAGGGACTAAAGCCACTACCTAAAGACTATACATGGACTGACCCTGGACTCTGACCTCATAGGTAGCAATGAATATCCTAGTAAGAGCACCAGTGGAAGGGGGAAGCCCTGGGTCCTGCTAAGACTGAACCCCAGTGAACTAGACTGTTGGGGGAGAGCGGCAATGGGGGAGGGTGGGAGGAACACCCATAAGGAAGGGGAGGGGGAGGGGGATGTTTGCCCGGAAACCGGGAAAGGGAATAACACTCGAAATGTATATAAGAAATATTCAAGTTAATAAAAAAATAAATAAATAAAAAAAAAAAAAAAGAAAAGAAAACACAAAAGAGAGACAACCCTGAAGATCTAAAGTCTAGGAAAGAGATCAGCCATCAACCATAAGGAACTTGCTGCTGCCTCCTAGTGCTGGGATTATAGGTGCATACTATTACAGACAGCTTGGGGTGTGCGTGCGTGCGTGTGTATTTAGGAGGAGAAGTCCTTGGTCCCCAGACACTATTGCGGATGCCAAGAAGTGCTTACTGACAGAAGCCTGGTATAGCTGTTCTCTGAGAGGCTCTGCCAGAGCCACACCAATACAGATGCAGATATATACACCCAAACATTGGATAAGAGCGGGGACCCCAGTGGGGTAGTTAGGGCAAGGACTGTAAAAGCTGAAGGGTTTTGCAAACTCTTAAGAAGAACAACAATAGGAACCAACCAGACATGCCAAAGCTCACAGGAACTAAACCATCAACCAAAGTTTATGCAGAAGGTATCCATGGCTCCAGCTGGATCTGTAGCAGAGGATTGCCTTATCTGGCATCACTGGCAGTGGAGCCCCTTGTTCCTGTGGAAGCTTGACACCCCAGGATATGGGAACACTAGGTAACTGAGGCAGGAGTGGGTGTGTGTGCCTCATAGAGGCACGGGAGAGGGAGGATATAGGGGGCTTGTGGAAAGGAAACTGGGAAGGGTGATAACATTTGAAATGTAAATAAATAAAATAACCAATAAAAAGTTTATAAAACCCATTATCTTTCAATGTTATTTTAATCTGTTGTACTAGTATGATGAGGAAAGAGGAGGAGGAGAAGCCACCACTACCTCAGAACATCTTCAATATGTTAAAGGTTCTTGAACTCAGGGAACCCCATGGAAAAGAAGGCAGAAAAGTGTAAGGAGTCAGAGGGGATGGCAGACGCCAGGAGGATACAACCCTCTGAATTAACTGTGCCAGGCTCATATGAACTCACCAAAACTGAAGTAGCAAGCACTTGGACTACGCAGACCTACAGCAGGTCCTTGCTGTGTAGAGTATAGCTTTCAGTTTAATGTTGTTAGGGCACTCCTGAGCATAGAAGGAAATGGTCTCTGATTCCATGTCTTCTCATGTTGCTCTTTTTCTTCTATTGCTTTGCCTTGTCTGACTTGGATGTGGTTGCTTTTGTTTTATGTTATTATATTTTATTTTGTTACATTTTGTTGTTAACAAAAAAGCAGAGCAGTAGGTTAACAGAGACCATCATGGGAATTTACTAAATCACCCAAATGCATAGCAAATGCTCAGAATTAAGACTGGCTCATTATTTCATTCATGGTCCTGATTTATTACAGGAAAACAAAAAGTGCTAATTAAGCTAACATATCTTCAGCTTTACATTGTTGTAGCATGGAAGAAATACCACTCTGGCTGAAATTCCATTTGACTCAACACAAAAGTCGTTACTGAACTGGAAAATAGAAGGTTTGTGTCTGTCTTGTTTGTTTTTGGATTTGTGGCACTAGTAATTCCTATTTATGTCAGATTTACATTTTCTAATTCAAATTGAAATCGACTGATATGAAACTGTAGGAAAAAGGAAGGATATATTTTGAGAGTACCTACTGCCTATTGGGAATTTAAACTATAGAATGCTGTACCTATGTGACTTTTTAGACAGGGTTTTACTGTGTAACACTGGTTGACTCATCATGTATGTCAAGCTAAAATTTGCAGAGATCCACAATACCTGTAATAATGTTTTTAATTGTTTATTTTCATATTATTTTCTTCTAGTCTGGTTTAATTCCAACCTAAACCTAGAAAACCTAGAAAAGAGATCAGGAGTCATAGACAAAATCATCAACAGAATATAAAAGATAGAAGAGAGAATCTCAGGGACAGAGGATACCATAGAAAACATTGACAAAACCATCAGAGAAAATGTAAAATGCAAATTTCCCTAACCCAAAACATCCAGGAAATCCAGGACACAATGAGTAGATCAAACCTAAGGATAATAGGTATAGAAGAGAGTGAAGATTCCCAACATAAAGAGCCAGTAAATATCTTCAACAAAATTAAAGAAGAAAACTTCCCTAACCTAAAGAAAGGGGTGGTCCTGTACATACAAGAACCTACAGAACTCAAAACAGTTTGGACCAGAAAAGAAACTCCTCCTGTCACATAATAGTCAAAACACCAAATGAACAAAACAAAGAAAAAATATTAAAAGCAATATGTGATAAAGGTCAAGTGACGTAAAAAGGCAGACCTATCAGAATTACACCAAATTTCTCAACAGAGTCTATGAAAGCTAGAAGATCCTGGAAAGATGCCATATCCCTAAGAGAACACAAATGCCAACCCAGGTTACTGTATCCAGCAAAACTCTCAAAGAACATACGTGAAGAAACCAAGATATTCCATGACAAAACCAAATTTACACAATATCTTTATACAAATCCAGCCCTACAAAGAATAATAGATGGAAAACTCCACCCAAGGAGGGAAACTCCACTCTAGAAAAAGCAAGAAAGTAATCTTCTTTCAACAAGCCCAAAAGAAGATAACCACACAAACAAGTCAACCTCTACCAATAAAAATAATAGGAAGCAACAATCATTGGTCCCTAATATCTCTCAACATCAAAGGGCTCAATTCCCCACTAAAAAGACATAGACTAAGAGACTGGGTATGGAAACAGGACCCATAATTTTGCTGCAAGCAGGAAACACACGGCAGTGGCAAAGACAGACTCTTCCTCATATTAAAAGGCAGGGAAAAAAATTTCCAAGCAAATGGTGCAAAGAAGCAAGCAGGAGTAGCCATTCTAAAATTGACTTTCAACCAAAAGTTATCAAAAAAAATAATAATAAGGAAGAACACCTCAAACACATCAAAGGAAAAATCCAACAAGAAGAATTCTCAATTCTGAATATCTATGTTCCAAATGCAAGTTCAACACGCTACTCACTTCAATGGACAGGTCATGGAAACAGAAACAAAAGAGAGACACAGTGAAACTAACAGAAGTTATGAAGCAAAAGAATTTAACCAATATCTATAGAACATTTCGCCCTAAATCCAACATATATATATATATATATATATATATATATATATATAACTTCTTCTCAGCACCTCATGGTACCTTCTACAAAACTGACAATATAATCAGTCATAAAACAGGCCTCAACAGATACAACAAGATAGATATAATCCCATACATCCTATCAGATTACCATGGACTAAGGCTGTTCTTCAATAACAACAAAAACAACAGAGAACCCACATACATAAGGAAGCTGAACAACACTATACTAAACGATAACTTGGTCAAGGAGGAAATAAACAAAGAAATTAAGGATTTTAGAATTTAATGAGAATGAAAAGACAACATACCCAAACTTTTGATATAAAATGAAAGCAGTGCTAAGAGGAAAACTCACACGTCTGAGTGATTCCTAAAAGAAACTGGAGAGATCATCAAATAGCAGCTTGACAGCACACCTGAAAGCTCTCGAACAAAGAGAAGCAAATACACCCAAGAGGAGTAGAAGGCGGGAAATAATCAAACTCAGGGCTGAAATCAAGCAAGTAGAAACAAAAAGAACTATACAAAAAAAATCAACAAAACCAGAAGCTGTTTCTTTGAAAAAATCAACAAGATAGATAAATCCTTAGCGAGACATACCAGAGGGCACAGAGACTGTAACCAAATCAACAAAATCAGAAGTGAAAGACATAACAGAAACTGAGGAAATTTAAAAAATCATCAGATCCTGTTACAAAAGCCTATAGCCAACAAAACTGGAAAATCTAGAGGAAAGGCACAATTTTCCAGCCAGATACCAGGTACCAAAGTTAAATCAGGATCAGATAAACCATCTAAACTGTTTCCTAACCCCTAAAGAAATAGAGGCAGACATTAAAAGTCTCCCAAGCAAGCAAAAAAAAAAAAAAAAAGGCCAAGACCAGATAGGTTTAGTACAGAATTCTTTTTTAAAAAAATTTTTATTGGTAATGGGGGGAGGATGGGGAGGGGAAGCCCATATGGAAGGGGAGGGAGAAGGGTTAGGGGGATGTTGGCTCGGAAACCGAGAAGGGGAATAACAATCAAAATGTAAATAAGAAATACTCAAGTTAATAAAGATTAAAATAAAAAAATAAAAAAATATATTATATACTTCTTTACTTACGTTTCAAAGCTTATTCCTCTTCCTGGTTTCCTGTCCATTAGTCCCCATTACCTTCCCTCCCCCTCCCCATATGGGTATTCCCCCTATACAACCCCCTTATTGGCCTACACCATATTCTCCTGCACTGGGGGTTCCAACCTTGGCAGGACCAAGAGCTTTTCCTTCCACTGGGGCCCCAACAAGGCTATTCTCTGCTACATATGCAATTGGAGCAATGGGTCAGTCCATGTACAGTCTTTCAGTAGTGGTTTAGTCCCTGGAAGCTCTGGTTGGTTGGCATTGTTGTTTTTATGGGGTTGCAAGCTCCTTCATCTCTTTCAATACTTCTTCTAATTCCCCAAAGGGGGTCCTATTCTCAGTTTGATGGTTTGCTGCTAGCATTGACCTCTGTATTGGACATGCTCTGGATGTGTCTCTCAGGAGAGATCTATATCCAGTCCCTTTCCGCATGCATTTTGTAGCTTCATCAATCTCATCTAGTTTTGGTGGCTGTATATATATATATGGACCACGTGTGTCAGGCTCTGAATGGCCATTCTTTGAGTCTCTGCTCTAAACTTTGCTTCCATATCCCCTCCTATGAATATTTTCCCCCTTTTAAGAAGGAGTGGGAGCATCTATATTTTGGTTATCCTTCTTCTTGAGCTTCCTGTGATCTGAAGATTGCATCTTGGGTAATTTGAGCTTTTTGACTAATATCCACCTATCAATGAATATATACCAAGTGTGTTTTTCTGTGATTGAGTAACCTCACTCAGGATGATATTTTCTAGTTCATTCCACTTGCCTATGAATTTCATGAAGTCATTGTTTTTGATAGCTGAATAGTATTCCATTGTGTAGATGTACCATATTTTTTTAATCCATTTCTCTTTTGAAGGGCATCTGGGTTCTTTCCTGCTTCTAGCCATTATAAATAAGGCTACTATGAACATAGAGGAGCATGTGTCTTTGTTGTATGTTGGAGCATCTTTTGGGTATATGCCCAAGAGAGGTATAGCTGGGTCTTCAGGTAGTGTAATGTTCAATTTTCTGAGGAACCTCCACACTGATTTCCAGACTGGTTGGACCAGTTTGCAATCCCACCAACGATGGAGGAGTGTTCCTCTTCCTCCACATCCTTGCCAGCATTTGCTGTTGCTGGAGTTTTTAATTTTAGCCATTCTGACTGGTGTGAGGTGGATTCTCAGGGTTGTTTTGATTTGCATTTCCCTAATGACTAAGGATATTGAACATTTCTTTAGATGCTTTTTGGCCATTCGATAATCCTCAGCTGAAAATGTTTTGTTTGGCTCTGTACCCCATATTTTAATAGGGTGATTTGGCTCTCTGGAGTCTAACTTCTTGAGTTCTTTGTATATTTTGGATATTAGACCTCTATCAGATGTAGGATTGTTAAAGATCTTTTCCCAATCTGTTGGTTGCCATTTTGTCCTAATGAGAGTGTCTTTGCTTTACAAAAGCTTTGCAGTTTTATGAGGTCCCATTTGTTGATTCTTGATCTTAGAGCATAAGCCATTGGTGTTCTGTTCAGGAAATTTTCCCCAGTGCCTATGTGTTCAAGGTTCTTCCCCACTTTTTCTTCTATTAGTTTGAGTGTATCTGGTTTGATGTGGAGGTCCTTAATCCACTTCGACTTAAGCTTTGTACATGGTGATAAGAATGGATCAATTTGCATTCTTCTACACACTGACCTCCAGTTGAACCAGCACCATTTGTCAGAAATGCTTTCTTTCTTCCATTGGATGGTTTTAGCTCCTTTGTCAAAGATCAAGTGGCTATAAGTGTGTGGGTTCATTTCTGGGTCTTCAATTCTGTTCCACTGATCTACCTGCCTGTCTCTGTACCAATACCATACAGTTTTTATGACTATTGCTCTGTAATACTGCTTGAAGTCAAGGATGGTGATTCCCCCAGAAGTTCTTTTATTGTTGAATATAGTTTTCACTACCCTGGGGTTTGATTTTCTTTTTGTGTTATTCCAAATGAATTTGCAAATTGCTCTTTCTATTTCTATAAAGAATTGAGTAAGAATTTTGATGGGGATTGCATTGAATCTGTAGATTGCTTTTGGCAAAATGGCCATCTTTACTATATTAATCCTGCCAATCCACGAGCATGGGAGATCTTTTCATCTTCTAAGATCTTCTTCAATTTCTTTCTTCAGAGATTTGAAGTTCTTGTCATACACATCTTTCACTTGCTTGGTTAAAGTCACACCAAGAGATTTTATGTTATTTGGGATTATTGAGAAAGGTGTCATTTCATTAATTTCTTTCTCAGCCTGTTTATCCTTTGAGTAGAGGAAGGCTACTGATTTGTTTGAGTTAATTTTATACCCCGACACTTTGCTGAAGTTGTTTATCAGGTTAAGTAGTTCTATGGTGGAACTTTTGTGGTCGCCTAAGTACACTATCATATCATGGTGATATTTTTATTTCTTCCCTTCCAATTTGTATCCCTTTGACCTCCTTTCACTGTCTGATTGCTCTGGCTAGGACTTCGAGAACTATATTGAATGAGTAGGGAGAGAGTGGGCAGCCTTGTCTAGTTCCTGATTTTAGTGGGATTGCTTCAAGTTTCTCTCCATTTAGTTTAATATTAGCTACTGGTTTGCTGTATATTGCTTTTACTATGTTTAGATATGGGTCTTGAATCCCTGATCTTTCCAGGACTTTTATCATGGAGTAGTATTTAATTTTGACAAATGCCTTCTCAGCATCTAATGAAATTTTCATGTTTCTTATCTTTGAGTTTGTTTTTATAGTGGATTACATTGATGGATTTTCATATATTAAACCATTCCTGCATCCCTGGGATGAAGCCTACTTGATCATGATGGATGATCATTTTGATGAGTTCTTGAATTCAGCTTTCAAGAAATTTATTGAGTATTTTTGCATCAATATTCATAAGGAAAATTGGTCTGAAGTGCTCTTTCTTTGATGGGTCTTTTTGTGGTTTTGGTATAAGAGCAATTGTGGCTTCATAGAAGGAATTTGGTAGTGCTCAATCTATTTCCATTTCGTGAGATAGTTTGGACAGTATTGGTATGCGGTCTTCTATGAAGGTCTGATAGAATTCTGGACTGAACCCATCTGGACCTGGGCTCCTTTTGGGTGGAAGACTTATAATAACTGCTTCTATTTCTTTAGGAATTATGAGTTGTTTAGATGATTTATTTGTTCCTGATTTAACTTTGGTACTTGGTATCTGTCTAGAAAATTGTCCATTCCCTACAGATTTTCCAGTTTTGTTGACTATAGGCTTTAGTAGTAGGATCTGACGATTTTTTTTAAATTCTCTTCAGATTCTGTTGTTATGTCTCCCTCTTCATTTCTGATTTTGTTAACTTTCATACACTCTCTGTGACCTCTGGTTAATCTGGCTAAGGGTTTATCTATCTTGTTGATTTTCTCAAGAACCAGCTCCTGCTTTTGTTGATTCTCTGTATAGTCCTTTTTTTCTACTTGGTTGGTTTCAGCTCTGAGTTTGACTATTTCCTGCCTTCTACTCCTCTTCAGTTTATTTATTCCTATTTGTTCTAGAGCTTTAATGTGTGCTGTCAAGCTACTAACATATGCTCTCTCCTGTTTCTTTTTGCAGGCACTCAGAGCTATGAGTTTTCCTCTTAGCACAGCTTTCATTGTGTCCCATATGTTTGGGAATGTGTATCTTCATTTTCATTAAATTCTAAGAAGTCTTTAATTTCTTATTTATTTCTTCCTTGACTAAGTTGTCATTGAGTAGAGGATTGTTCAACTTCCATGTATATGTGGGCTTTCTGTCATTATTGTTGTTATGAAGACCAGTCTTAGTGCGTGGTAATCTGATAGGATGCATGAGATTATTTCTGTCTTCCTGTATCTGTTGAGGCCTGTTTTGTGACCAATGATATGCTCAATTTTGGAGATTCCATGAGGTGATGAGAAGAAGGTATATCCTTTTGTTTTAGGATGGAATGTTCTATAAATATCTGTTAAATCCAATTGGTTCATAACGTCTGTTAGTTTCTCTATGTCTGTTTAATTTCTGTTTCCATGATCTGTCCAATGATGAGAGTGGGGTGTTGAAATCTCCTACTATGATCCTGTGAGTTGCAATGTGTACTTTGAGCTTTAATAAGGTTTCTTTTATGAATGTAGGTGCCCTTAAATTTGGAGCATAGACATTTAGGATTAAGAGTTCATCTTGGTGTGTTTTTCCTTTGGAGAATATGAAGTGTTCTTCCTTATCTTTTTTAATGACTCTTGATTGAAAATCAATTTTATTTGATATTAGAATGGCAATTCCAGCTTGTTTCTTTGGGTCACTTGCTTGGAAAATTGTTTTCCTGCCATTTACCCTAAGGTAGTGTCTGTCTTTGTCAGTGAGTTGTGTTTCCTGCATGCAGCAGTGTGCTGGGTCCTCCTTATGTATCCAGTCTGTTAGTCTATGTCTTTTTATTGGGGAATTGAGTCCATTGATGTTGAGAGATATTAAGGAATAGTGATTGTCACTTCCTGTTATTTTCATTGTTAGAAGTGGAATTATGTTTGTTTGTCTCCCTTTTGGTTTCATTGCAAGGAAATTATATTCTTGCTTTCTGTACAGTGTTGTTTCTCTCTTTTTGTTGGAGTTTTCCATCTATTATCCTTTTTAGGCCTGGATTTGTAGAAAGATATTGAGTAAATTTGGTTTTGTCATGGAATATCTTGGTTTCTCCACCTGTGTTAATTGAAAGTTTTGCTGGATACAGTAATTTGGGTGGCATTTGTGTTCTCTTAGGGTCTGTATGACATCTGTCCAGGATCTTCTGGCTTTCATAGTCTCTGTTGAGAAGTCTGGTATAATTCTGATAGATCTGCCTTTATATGTCACTTGACATTTTTCCTTTACTGCTTTTAATATTCTTTCTTTGTTTTGTGCATTTGGTGTTTTAACTATTATGTGATGGAAGGAATTTCTCTTCTGGTCCAATCTCTATGGAGTTCTGTAGGCTTCTTGTATGTTTATGGGCTTCACTTTCTTTAGGTTAGGAAAGTTTTCTTCTATAATTTTGTTGACTATATTTACTGGCCCCTTAAGTTGGGAGTCTTCACTTTCTTCTATACCTATTATCCTTAGGTTTGATCTTCTCATTGAGTCCTGGATTTCCTGTATGTTTTGGCCTAGGAGCTTTTTGTGTTTTACATTATCTTTGACAGTTGTGTTGATGTTTTCTATGGTATCTTCTGTCCCTGAAATTCTCTCTTCTATCTCTTGTATTCTGTTGGTGATGCTTGTGTCTACGGCTCCTTGTCTCTTCCTTTGGTTTTCTATATCCAGGGTTGTCTCCCTTTGTGCTTTCTTTATTGTTTCTATTTCCATTTTCAATTCCTTCACCTGTTTGGTTGTGTTTTCCTGTAATTCTTTCAGTGGTTTTTGTGTTTACTCTCTAAGGGCTTCTACTTGTTTACTTGTGCTTTCGTGTATTTCTCTAAGGAAGTTCTTCATGTCTTTCTTAAGATCATTATCAAAAAATGTGACATCAAATCTAAATATTGCTTTTCTGGTGTTTTGGGTATGCAGTATTTTCTTTGGTGGGAGAACTGGGCTCTGATGATGCCAAGTAGTATTGGTTTCTGTTGATTAGGTTCCTGTGCTTACCTCTAGCCATTGGGTTGTCTCTGCTATTTGCTTGTCCTGCTGTTTCTGGGAGTGACTTGGCCCTGCTCTAGGCCTCTGTGTCAGCACTCCTATAGAATTGTTTTCCTGTTCTCTTTCAGCCTTTTCTGAGAACAGGTGCTCTGCTCTCAGCTTTCAGCTGTAGTGACGCTCCTAGAGACTATCTTCCAGATCTAGGCACAAGCAGGAATCAAAGGGTCCTGCCCCTGATTGCTCATGTAGGTCCTTGCACCCAGAAGGCACAGTTGGCACTATGTGATTCCCTCTTGGGTCTGGACTGTGGGCAGAGGGTATTCTCCTCTGACTTCTCATGAGTATCCACATTTGTGAGGTTCCAACTCTCTCCCCCATGGGATTTGGGTGCAGAGAGCTGTTTGGCCAGATCAGTGCGGTCCTAGGCACAGACCAGAACTGCAGGTACTGGCAGGTGTCTGTTCATATATCCCTCTGTCCAGAGGTACTGTGCAGTTTCCCCTTCGACCAGGAATGTGGGCGAAGGTGTTCAGAGGTGGCAGTCTGTCCTGTGACCTCAGGAAGCCTCTAGTACAGAATTCTATCAGACCTTCCTAGAAGACCTAATACCAATACTGTCCAAAGTATTCCACAAAATAGCAACAAACAGAGCACTACTCAATTCCTTCTATAAAACTACAATTAAGCCTATATTTAAACCACACAAAGACGCAACAAAGCAAGGAACTTCAGACCAATTTCCCTTATGAATAATGACACAAAAATTACTCAGTAAAATTCTCACAAACCGAATCCGATAACACAGTAAAGCTATGATCCATCATGACCAAGTAGGCTTCATCCTAGGGATGCAGGGATGGTTCAATAAAAGGAAATCCATCATGATTGTTGGGGAGGGGGCTGTGACGAGGGGGAGGATGGGGAGGGGAACACCCATATAGAAGGGGAGGGTGAGTGAGGGGTTAGCGGGATGTTGGCTTGGAAACCGGGAAAGGGAATAACAATTGAAATATAAACAAGAAATACCCAATTTAATAAAGATGGAGGGGAAAAAAAGGAAATCCATCAACATAATCCACTATGTAAACAAGCTCAAAGAAAAAAACCACATGATCATCTTATTAGATGATGAGAAAGCATTTGACAATATTCAACACCCCTTCATGAAAAAAGTCTTGTAAAGATCAGGAACTCAAGGCCCATACCTAAACATAGTAACAGTAATAAACAGCAAAGCAGTAGCCAACATCAAACTAAATAGAGAGAAAAAGCAATCCCACTAAAATTCTTCAACTTAATTATTGACAGAGTTAGAAAGAGCAATCTGGAAATTCATTTAGAATAACAACAAAAAAAAACTAAGATAGTGAAAACTATTCTCAACAATTAAAAAAAAAAAAAAAAAAAAACTCCTGGGGGAATTGCCATTCCTAACCTCTAGCCGTATCACAGAGCAATAGTGATAAAAAACTGCATTATATTGGTACAGAGAAAGGTAGGTAGATTAACAAAATAGAAAGGAAGACCCAGAAATGAACCCACACAACTATGGCCTATGGTCACTTGATCTTTGACCATCCAGTGGGAAAAAAAGACAGCATTTTCAACAAATCATGCTGGTTCAACTGACAGTTAGCATGTAGAACAATACAAATGGAACCATTCTTATCTCCTTCTACAAAGGTCAAGTCCAAGTGGATCAAGAACCTCCACATAAAACCAGATATACTCAAAGTAATAGAAGAGAAGGTGGGGAAGAGTCTCAAACAAATAGGCAGAGGGTAAATTTTCCTGAACAGAACAGCAATGGCTTATACTCTAAGATCAAGAACCAAAAAAAAAAAAATGGACCTTATAAAATTGCAAAGATTCTGTAAGGCAAAGAACACTTTCAGTAGGACAAAACAGCAACCAACAGATTGGGAAAAGATCTTTACCATTCCTACATCTGTTAGAGAGCTAATATCCAATATATACAAAGAACTCAAGAACTTAGACTCCAGTGAATCAAATAGCCCTATTAATAAATGGGGTACAGAGTTAAAAAAAGAATTCTCAACTGAGAACTATCAAATGGCTGAGAAGCACCTAAAGAGATGTTCAAGATCCTTACTCATCAAGAAAATGCAAGTCAGAACACCTCTGAGTTTCCACCTCACATGAGTAAGAATGGCTAGGATCAAAAACTCAGGCGGTAGCAGATCTGGCAAGGATATGGAGAAAGAGGAACACTCCTCCATTGTTGGTGGGATTGCAAGCTAATACAAACACTCTGGAAATCATTCTGGATGTTCCTCAGAAAATTGGACATAACACTACCTGAGGACCCAACTATACTACTCCTGGGCATATACCCAAAAGATGCGCCAACATATAACAAGACACATGCTCCACTATGTTCATAGCAGCCTTATTTATAATAACCAGAAGCTGGAAAGAACCCAGATGTCCCTCAATGAGGGAATGGATACAGAAAATGTGGTACATTTATCACAATAGAATATTACTCAGATATTGAAGACAATGACTTCTGTAAATACTTAAGCAAATGGATGGAACTAGAAAATATCATCCTGAGTCAGGTAACACAATTACAAAAGAATGCAGGTGTTACCCATTCACTGACAAGTGGATATTAGCCCAAAAGCTTGGAATACCCAAGATACAATTCACATACCACATGAAGCTCAAAAAGAAGGAAGAGCAAAGTGTGGATGCTTCAGTCCTCTTAGAAGGGGGAACAAAAAATACAGGAGGAAATATGAAGACAAAATGTGGAGCAGAAACTGAAGGAAAGGACATCCAGAGACTGACCCATCTGGGCATCCATCTGATATACAACCACCAAACCCAGACAATATTGCAGATGCCAAGAAGTGTATGCTGACAGGAGCCTGATATAGCTGTCTCCTGAGAGGCTCTGCCAGAGCCTGACAAATACAGAGGCAGATGCTTGCAGCCAACCATTGAACTGAGAATGGGATCCCCAATAGAGGAGTTAGAGAAAGGACTGAAGGAGCTGGAGGGGTGCAATCAATAAGAAGAACAATATCAACCAACTCAACCCCCCCAGAACTTCCAGGGACTAAACAACCATCTCAAGAATACACTGTGATGGACCTATGGCTCCACCTGCATATGTAGCAGAGGGTGGCCTTGTCAGGCATGAGTGGGAGGAGAGTCCCTTGGTCCTTTCAAGGCTCGATGCCCCAGTGTAGGGGAATGTCAGGGCAAGGATGTGGGAAGGAATAGGTGGGTGGGTAGGGAAGCACCCTTATAGAAACAGGGGGAGGGGAGTTGGGATAGCAGGTTTTTGTAGGGGAAACTAGGAAAGAGGATACCATTTGAAATGTAAATTTTAAAAATCCAATAAAAATATTTAAAAAGCAATATATAAAACTGTCATGATATACCAAATGTTTGCTAACATCAATGTTCACTAATTAAAATTAATATTTTAGAGTTACCATGATTGATTTTTGTCAAGAACATCTACAAAAGATTTACTGTTAAGGGGATTGCCACAGAAATGGAAATTAGATAGATCAAATTTGTATTGTTTTCTGATTTTTCTAAACTTTTGACTGGGTTTCTGTTTTGTCAGTTGCATAATAACTGCCTATTGACATAGACTATGTCTTTAAAACAGTATTATAAATTTCATAATCCTTTGTCCATGATACATTCATTCATTTTGAAGATAAGAATCTATATAGCAATGTGTTTCCAGCATTTGCAGCCATACAGTCATTTTTTAATGATCCTCAAACTTTCTCAGACTTAGGTTTAAATTTCTGAAAACATATGTAAGTTTATTCTTTATGGAGTATAGTGCAGCATATTTTTTCTTTTTTTTATTTTTATTTTTTTTTATTAACTTGAGTATTTCTTATTTACATTTCGAGTGTTATTCCCTTTCCCGGTTTCCGGGCAAACATCCCCCTAATCCCTCCCCCTCCCCTTCTTTATGGTGTTCCTCCCCATCCTCCCCCATTGCCACCCCTCCCCCAACAATCTAGTTCACTGGGGTTCAGTCTTAGCAGGACCCAGGGCTTCCCCTTCCACTGGTGCTCTTACTAGGATATTCATTGCTACCTATGAGGTCAGAGTCCAGGGTCAGTCCATGTATAGTCTTTAGGTAGTGGCTTAGTCCCTGGAAGCTCTGGTTGCTTGGCATTGTTGTACATATGGGGTCTCGAGCCCCTTCAAGCTCTTCCAGTTCTTTCTCTGATTCCTTCAACGGGGTCCTATTCTCCAGTTCAGTGGTTTGCTGCTGGCATTTGCCTCTGTATTTGCTGTATTCTGGCTGTGTCTCTCAGGAGCGATCTACATCCGGCTCCTGTCGGTCTGCACTTCTTTGCTTCATCCATCTTGTCTAATTGGATGGCTGTATATGTATGGGCCACATGTGGGGCAGGCTCTTAATGGGTGTTCCTTCTGTGTCTGTTTTAATCTTGCAGCATATTTTTAATAAATGAAAATAATTTAATGGCAAATTACTTAGATTAATAATCAAATTAAGCATTAAGCATTATCTAAGAGAAGTCCTCTTGAGTTTTGGTCATGACTCTCAAAACATATAGCCTATTGCTGTAGCCCTTGGCTACCATGAGAAGTAGAAGGCAAATCTTTATTGCTAAAGACACCATATATTTCAAAACAGATCACAAAAGCCTCTGAGCTGAAACTATCCTGATTGGCACCTCCCTGAGAACTAACTTCATGGTACCAGAAGGCACCAATCAGGCTTCCATAGGAGGGAGTTAACCATAGTCCCACCCAGCTATAACATCGAGGAACCACATCAATGACCAGTGTGGCATGATGACCCCAGGGTGCAGTAATGACACACGTACCTTGGCAGTAATCAACAGCTCTCTAATTGGACTTGAGACCTGCTTAACAAGAGGGAAATAGTGCTAGAAACCTAGTTCACTGTTCAGTTCTAGTGAAAATTATGGTTCTTGGAAGAGAATCTATATCCTCTAATTTAGTAATACAGCATAATTCCTAAAATAATCAGTAAAAATCAATCCTTATACTCACAAATGAGTATAGTCTTCACTCCTCCTCAAGGAAACTTCTCTTTACAACTGAAAATTACTCCAGAAAATCGTAATCCCTCAAAATGTCATTATAGAACTCAATCCCAATGGGTTCATTTATGATCTCACACCTAAGTCTCAGAGAGCACTGTGCAAAAGGAGGTGGACATACTGTAATAGCCAGAGGATCAGGGACTTTGTGACATTGTGAGATTATATAATATCAGAAGTTACATCCAAAGAGTCTCATCAATATGACTCCCAAATGTGAGCTTAATAAGGATGGCACCAATGAACATGACAAACTTTCCAGGGAAAAGCACATGAGACCTCAACTCTATACAAAGAACTATAGGCAACTGAATAATGCTAGGTGGTGACCCTCCCTAGGAGAGAGCACAGTTATTAGGGGGCCAGTGCCAAACAGTCAGTCTGGAAAGCATAACTACAAGTAGCATTCTATAGAGACTCAATGGGATATATATATATATATATATATATATATATATATATATATGTGTGTGTGTGTGTGTGGACTATCTAGGAATGTATAAACATGAACAAACACATAAATATGCATACAATAACAATTGATTTAAAAAAGAGAGAGAGACCCTGAATGTTAAGGAGACCTGGAAAATATGTGAGAATATGTAGAGGGAGGAAAGAGAAAAGATACATGTTGTAATTGAAATGAAATCTCTAAAATAAACAGAAAAATAAGGGAGATAAAGAAAAAGAAAAGTCAGATGATGATTTAATAAAAATATGTTAGAAAATAATTTCCATGGTAGTTTCAGAGGAGATTGGCTAAGCTAACTCTGCAGACCCTCAGGTTTTCTGCAGCATTTTGGTATGTTTGCCATTGCTTAGCATTTATGGAAGGCTCAGTTCTGTAGGATTCTCTTAACATCATATATGTTTTATGTGATGCTCCACCTCTTCAGGCTGTTGTTCACATGGCAGTCAAGTTGAGGAGAGTGGATCAGGAAGTTCCGTTTGGTGGTCTCCTCTTTGGGAACTCTAGCATCAGACATTTCAGCAGGGAAAATCAAGCTTGTCATCAGACATCTCCAACAGGAATAAGAAGAAACCCTGATGACATAAAATAAACAGATAAGACCAAAAAAAAAAAAAACCATAAATACTTCAAAGATAAGACGGCTACTAGAACCAGCCTACAAAAATACCATTAATCTTCTAGGCCAACCAACATAGGCTTCTATTGCTGCCTTCTAAAATAACCATTTTAAATGGACAGTAATATTCCAGTATAATGACCTAAATATCCAGTATTCAATAAAATTTAGAATTACTAACTTAATATTGGAAGTCAGGAAATGCAAAACTCTCAACATAATGGTTAACTACCAGCTGTCAATCAAATATGTACCAGACTTGGAGGATACAGCACTTCAGTAGTTGGGGTAAGAATACTTTAACCAGCAACACAATTCATCTTTAAACAAGTCAGAAATAGGTAAATATGTCAAAGAACAAAACATAAAACTTAAAACTGAACAGCAATAAGCAATAAAGAACAGCATACACATAAACATAAATGTAAACTTAAGTTGAATACTGGCAAAGCCTTGGGTACTATTGTCCCAGAACAGGGAGAACATTTATACTTGTATTCTCATAATTTTAGAAAGCAAATAAGTGAAGAATGGGGCTGAAGAAAATAAAAATACAGTACTTGAAAAGTTTCAAATGTGGTAAAAGTGCAGCTGTAATTTTAGGATGTGGACAGATTTGAATGAGAATAATGTCAATCATGAAAACATATATCATAGGTGACATCCTGAAAATATTGAATCTCACTTTAAAACGTGAATTGCCTGTGGGAAATACTGGTTTGATAATAGCAGCTTTGATGTGCAAGTATGAAAGCCAGAGAAGTTTTCAGGAATCATAATACAGTAAATCCAGGCATAGCAGGACATGCCTGTAATCTCAGATCTTAGGAGACGGAAGCACACGGATCAAGAGTTCAAGACCAGTTATAGCTGTAGTGAATCTGAGGCTATTCTGGATATATGCTAATCTGCCTCAAAAAGGGAAAGAAAATCCCTATAAATGTGAAGTATATCACAAATGAAAATAAATGCTAAGAGATAAGATAGCTAAGAGAATCTATTAGCAGCAGACACATATGAAAACAGTGTAAATTAAGGCGCAGATACCAGCAGGCTCATAGGACCAGCATGAGTAAACGTGAGGCACAGGTAGAATGCCACGATGCAGAGTCTCCCAATAGGCTTTAAAGGTACATTTCGTGTTTTAAAGAGAAACTAGGACACACTCAAATATGGTTGTCAGTGAGCAAAGAAAAAAAGTTTGGTTTTATTAACTAAGGACAAAGGTTCCTAAGGAATAAAATTCCAGATTCCACTGAAAGTACCAAGTGTTATTATTACGCTGATGTGTTATGCAAGTATCAGACAATGCCCAGAACATTATCTTAAAAATGAAAATCGTCACACTAAGATTTTATAAATACAGCAAAATGGACAGCTGAAATTGTACAAGCAGTCCCAGGAAACATATTTAAATGGCATGTGTCTAAAAATATAAATAATTGGTAGTATCACTTACTCTCATCTAAATAAGAAAATAATATACTGACCCGCGAATCCCGGCCCGCAGCAGCTCTCTGCTCCCAAAACCCGTGGGGAGAGACCTCACCGCCTGGTCAGGTGGGCACTCCTGAGGCTGCAGAGCAGAAGAGACCACCAACACTGCCCACCCCTGCCCACATCCCTGGCCCAAGAGGAAACTGTATAAGGCCTCTGGGCTCGTGGGAGAGGGCTCAGGAGAGGCAGGAGCCCTGCCTGAGACACCGCCGGAACCTGAAGGAAACAGACCGGATAAACAGTTCTCTGCACCCAAATCCCGTGGGAGGGAGAGCTAAACCTTCAGAGAGGCAGACACGCCTGCGAAACCAGAAGAGACTGCTCTCTGCACACATTGCTGATTCCAGAGGAAAACACCGGAGGCCATCTGGAACCCTGGTGCACGGAGGCTCCCGGAAGAGGCGGCGCAGATCTTCCCGGTTGCTGCCACCGCAGAGAGCCCGTGGGCAGCACTCCGCGAGCGAACTTGAGCCTCAGGAACACAGGTAAGACCAACTTTTTGGCTGCAAGTGACCTGCCTGGTGAACTCAAGACACAGGCCCACAGGAACAGCTGAAGACCTGTAGAGGGGCAAAACTACACACATGAAAGCAGAACACTCTGTCCCCATAACTGGCTGACAGAAAACAGTAAAACAGGTCTACAGCACTCCTGACACACAGGCTTATAAGACAGTCTAGCCACTGTCAGAAATAGCAGAACAAAGTAACACTAGAGATAATCTGATGGCGAGAGGCGTTTAGGAACACAAGCAACCAGAAACCAAGACTACATGGCATCATCGGACTCAATTCTCCCACCAAACAAACATGGAATGTCCAAACACA